>NC_056725.1:1613643858-1613943858 GCF_019279795.1 Protopterus annectens
ACAGGGAATGACGAGGGGGGTGGGGATGAAATACCTGAACTGCTAAAATGCTATTTTGCACAGTATTCACAAAGGATGTTACTTGGAATTATGTATCTTATTGTAAAGAGTTCCCAGGACATGCCCAGATAACCTACATTTTTTCACTGAAGAAAATTACTCTGAAAGATAGTTCATGTAAAAACAAAGCTGCACATTATAACGGATTTTACTCCTGTTGATTTATAGAACTGTTGGAAAAGTAAGAATGCGTGTATCATTTTAAGGACTCACAGGATATGATGAAGAAAATTATAATCAGATCAGGGTAAACATGCTTCCCCTTCACAATACAAAAATTATCAACAGGCTTTGAAACTGAAAAATTCTGTCCTGGTTTAAATTCAGTGCCAAGAGAAACATTAATAAAATTGTTTCTTTTGTGGAGAACTGTAGAATACCTGAAAATCATTGGGGATGAAAGGTCCAGACTACCAGGGCTACACAATGAAAATGTATTATCAGACAAACCTAATAAAGTCTTTGTACTTCATATTCAGGGCATTAAAGTAGACAACAGCAATGAATGTCACTTAGCTAAGCTTTAGTGCTATACATGATGTAATATAACAGAAAAAGTAACCAGGCCACTTTGACAACTTCAGCTGTGGTGCTAGGGTAGCACTGTGGGCAAACCAGTAGCTGAGTGACTGGATACAGTAGGTGATTTTTAATGCAGTCCATTCAGAAGTAGGACATTACCATCAATAAAATACCACAGAGGGTCATTGCAAGGCCTAATCTTTTCATGTGTTTCTAAATTATATTGCAGAACATCTAGAAGAAAACATATCTTTTTGCAGATCACATAATACATATACTTACATACTATATCAGTGATAGGGAAGAAAATGGCTTAGACAATTTGGCAGGGCAGGTTTGAAACATGACAGCTTGCATTCTGTAGAAACATTCTAAATAGTGCATCCAAAACTCAAGAAGAGTACACACCATATGAGAATACAATAACATCAGCCAAAAAAAAAATACCAGTCAACTAATATTAAGAATTAATATTGGAAGAAGCAAGATTAAAGAAATATACCAGGGTTTTCACCCTTTATACGGATGCTAGGTTATATATTGCATTATATGCAGTTCTGATTAATTCAAGTTTGCAAGGATAGAGATGGTTTCTAAAGAATTATAAAGATAGTATAAATTCACATGTTCTCTACAGTTTTTATGGCTTCTACCATAACAATTTTTTATTTATGCTTGATTGACTTATTGGTAATTACTTTTATTTGTAATGTAATATCCTGTATTATTTTCAGTGTTGCTATGTCTTCCACCCCACCATACTTATCAACTGTCCAGATTTTTGCCTCATATTTTTGGTCTGTTCCTTATAAAATTTGTGATTTTTCTGGATTTTAGTGGCATATTAGTTGAAGACTGAATTCATTAAATAATGACAGGCATTGGAGTTTCAGACCTCAAAACCTTACACTTTCCCACCTAGTCACTACCCATATACTCAACTATTATCCAGACTGATTCCCTAGTTTGAAAAAAATATTCTAGCATTATAACACATGTAGACAGTGGAGATCCACTGATAAAATAACACTTTGTAGTCCATTTTCCTGGATAAAACTTGGAACTCCCTTCATCTCATTCTAAGAAGCACAGTAAACCCCAGGTCTTTTAAGACACAAACAATGGATACCTAAAAGATACCCGGCTCTGTACATGCAGAAGTCCTGGATGGTAAATGTCCTGCTGTTTATTTCTTTTCTTTCTACGTACTATATCCTTAATCATTTGTCCAAAATCTTCCCCTTATCCTGTACCTCTCCCTCTTTTTCGTACTACCCATGCTAAAACATTCTGTCTTACCTATTCATACTAAACCTCCATCTATCTTCCTCCAATATGTTACTTTACTTGGTGCTGCTATTAATTAAGGATATTCCATTTAAATGTTGTATATTTGCTGATTACTTTTATATGTCTGTTTACTATGTTCCTTATGTAATTTTTTTCCGGAGCTTTTTTCTCAAGGCATCCACTGAAAAGGGTAGCTTTTTGCCCATTCAGACTAACTGCTAAACAAATGCAATAAATAAATAAATAATTTATGACATTTTGAGTGGATAAATATATTCTAGTGTTTACATGCCTTTTTCCATACAGCAATACTAATCTTATGAAGTCATACATTTTAAAGCAAGACACATGACTTAGATTGTAAAAAAAAGAATAAAAAAAATAGTTTCTATGTGAAACATATTACATAGCCATAATGAATATTTACTTAATAACAGCAGACAGCAGTTATGATGATGAAAAAAGATATATAATCAGGTGGCATATCTTGCTCAGTGAAATTATTTTAAATGTGAAGCCTTAATAATCCCTCAGCTCTTCAATATTTAAATAATTTCTTACATTTAAGAAGTATCTTGATTGATTTACAATACTTATTAACACCAGTAATATTGACGTTTTTCCCAGTACCAAGTGTTTCAGTCCATCTCATAGTAAATTATAATCCAGAGCTGATTCATTACTTCATTGACAACCTTGATAAATGCAGCATATCAAATTTAGCCTATTGACAGAACCAAGTTTTTTATACAATAATAAGTCAAGATACCCTTATCTGTATTTATTTAAAATCATAAGCAGTTAGTAAAAAAACTTCAAAATTAGCTTTGGAGAAGGAAGGGTAAGTTCCCCTGCACCCCTGGGGGTCATCATCTCTAGCACCTCCTTATTATATACACTAACTCCAAGACTATGGTATTATAGAGAGGAGGCTGTTGATAAGGTGTCCCTCAAATAAAATACAACTTTTGCAATACAGGTCAACTGAAAATTATTAATTTGTTCTCTGGGTAGCAGTTGATATCAATGTGGCTGATTAATATTAAACAAATTTATCTTACACTACCTTATGAAATATTAATTTGTGGTTCCAAGTTGTGACATCTAGGCAGTACATATCTGCAGTCTCCAGAGTTGTGTCTAGTATCTGCTGCTGTCTCAGATTAATTCAAGCAGTGTCATTAGTGACTAAACAAAAAGACACCGAGTAAAAACAGTTAAAAAAATAAAGAGTTAAACATTTAAGTGTAGCATATACATTTCAGAAATGAATATTTTTAATTCTTAATATTTAATACAGATTTACAGAAAGCAAATCTTAGGATTATTGTATGCAAGATTAGACACAACAATTTCTAAACATGCTTAATGTGAGAGTATCTGGATGAGAAATACTTTTTAATCATATTTGATATTTGGTAAAATATACATATGTTGCAAAGATGCCTTCTTTTGTTAAGCTTAATAAGTAAGGCAATTGAGATTTAGTTCTATTTCCACTGTCTAGAACTGCCAGAGTTTTCAAATTATGTAGTAACTACCCCATTTTTGCAAACTGTAGTGTAGTTACTAGGCTTATAGTTCAGGGCATCATTAAGGAGCCTAGCCCAAATTCCTAGTTGCCTCTAAATAGTCTTTGATTAAGTGACTTGCTCATGGTCACATATTAGGCAAATTGGACTGAGGGAATAAAACACTATAGTTCTATATATACAACTCCAATCTCACAATGTTAACATATGAGTTGTAATGAAAAACCTCTGAAATCCCTAGTATCTTAAATATGCGTATCACAGGTGAGCAAAGATAGGCTTAGACTGTCTGAGTCTATGTATGAGTTAGGTTAGGTTAGGGCATTTTTCAGGTTTCTGAATAAGGTGATGTGCAGTAAGCAGCTGAGGAAGGGTCATAGAGTGAGGCAGATCTAGCCAGTGTAGCTGCTTTAGTGCTATACAGTGGTGAGATTTCTATGTCACATTAATAGCAAGTTTGGTTACTTTGTTGTAGCACTACACAAGAAGCTTGACCTGGGTTGGCTGAAGATTCATTAAAATAGGAGTTGCATAGACAAGAAGAGAGGAAAGCTGAACCAATGTATTTTCCAGTATTTCCAAAGATTAATGAAAATTGGGGAAGGAGTGCATAGAGGAGAAATGGAAGGAAAAACGTTGAAGAAATGCATTATCTAGCATGTCTATATGTATTATTTTGCCTACAAAGCCTTTATAAAAATGTACAAAATAACTAAAGGACCAAGTAGTTTATTTATTTTTCTTTGAGCTTTCATGTCATTATTTCTTCTTTAGTTATTTTGTTTGCTGTTTTTCCATTCATATTGCTAGACATTTGGAAATGCTTTTTTGAAATATAGTAACTGATTATTCCTAGTTTATATGTGAATTATTACTGTCCATATAAAAGTATGCAAGTACAATATTTGGTTATTGCCTGAGATTTTTGGTAAGAACTACCTTCCTATATAATAGAGAGAATTATATTCAAGGGTTTACTTTACCTTATAATTCTGGCTTATAGGTTCATAGGTTCATAGGTTCATAGGTTGGTACTAGGCTATCGGCCCTAGGGCCTATGCAAGCCTAGCCATAACAATTCCCTGGATATTTCTTCTCACAATATTTACTTCTCCAGGCCCCTGTCTAGCAGGGCGACTGACATGATCCCTGGGGTGAATTTCCTATCTCCCATCCAATCATCAGGGTTCCTTTTGAAGACGGCCAATGAGGTGCTCTGCTTGATATGTATGGGCAGTCTATTCCAGAGTATGGGGAGTCTCTGGGTCAGGAACCTATCCCTCCAGCATGTTTTGTTCATTGTGATGACAAGGTTTAGATCCCTGGAACGTGTGGCTCTGAGGGATTGGGATTTCTTTAAGTGGAGCATGTCCAACAGCTCAGGGTTTGACATGGCCTTGTATGTTAAGCAGAAATCGCCTCTGAGTAGACGATATGCCACAGAGTATAGCTGGAGGTTTTTTAGATGGTCAGTATATGGCATCTGCTTTAGGCCTGTGATTCTTTTAGTGAGGTATTCCTGTGGCCTTTCCAGCTGTTGCAGATGTCTTGTGAGGTTCATACCAAACCGGGCATTATACTCTATAATGGGTCTAATGAGGGATGAGTACAGTGGGACAATGACCGCCTTTTTTCTGGATGAAAAGCCCTTAGTGATGAGGTGTGCCCCGTAGAAGGATTTCCTGACTGTTGTGGCAATGTGGTTATCAAAACTGAGACCACTGTCCACCTGTGTCCCTAAGTCTCTCATCACACTTTCGATGTTTAGTGTCCTGCCACCTATGTGGTAATTCATGGCTACATGTTTTTTTCCAAAGGGGATAACTATACATTTCTTGGCATTAAGCTTGAGCCCATGGCTCTGGCACCAGGCATCTGTTTCTGTAAGGCCCTTTTGTATAATATCCACATCATTTGGGGATTCAATAATGGATCCCAGTTTGCAGTCATCTGCAAACTTTGTTAGCCAGAGTCCCTTAGTGTTGGCCTGTACTTCAGAGAAGTAGATGCCAAACAAGAGTGGTCCCAGGACTGAACCCTGAGGTACTCCACTTGTCACTTGTCTGGAGCTGGATTTGGAGTCGGCTACTTTTACTATCTGGGTTCTGTCAGTAAGCCAGTTAGCAACCCATCAAGTGAAGTAGGGATTTATGCCAAGCTTAGTAAGTTTATCTATGATTCCAGAGTGGGGGATGGTGTCAAAGGCCTTCGTGAGGTCCAGATAGGCTGTATGGACTGCCTTACCCTCATCCACAGCTCTGGAGACTGATTTGAAGAAGTCAATCAGATTCAGGAGACAAGATTGGCCCTTCACAAACCCAAACTGGGTGGGGTCCAGTATTTGAAGGTTGCCAATGTCTTTGTTTATAAGTTCCATGATAATGCGTTCCATACCCTTGCAAATCAGGCTTGTCAGACTGATGGGACGGTAGTTCCCGGGGTCCAAGGTGGATCCTCCCTTGTGGAGCGGGATAACTGTAGCTGTGTGCCACTCACTGGGCATGAAGCCTGAGGTGAGGCTATGATTAAACATGACACTTAGTTGAGGTGCCAGTTCATTTTGTAGTTCATGTGGTACACAGCCTGGGATGTCATCTGGTCCCATAGATGCTATATTCTTAGCTTTGGAGAGTGCGGTTTCTACCTGTCTGGCCATGGTTATCTAAATGTGGCAGTCTTTTGGTATTTTGATGGGCCCTTTAGCAGGTATGAGGGGGGTGAAGTTGGCACTAAATCAATCTGCCAGGATATTGGCAATATCCTTGGGATCAGTATATTTAATGCCATAATGTTGTAACTCAGAGCAGATCTGAGCATTGCCATTTAGATTCTTGACATAACTATAGAATGCCTTGTGGTTGTCTTTGGAATCTTTGGCAATTTTATTTTTGTAACTAGCTTTTGAGGATTTTATGAGGGATCTCAGCTTCTTACTGAGGCTGGTGAAGGAGTTTTTTGCATCCTGGGATTTTCCTCTTTTTTGCAACAGTTTCTTCCTTCTGTTATATAGTTTGTTTATAGCAGGGGACTACCAGATTGTCTTCCTTTTTTTGTTGAAGAGCATCTTGGTTCTATTTGGGAAGGCACGATTCATGCACGAGTGGATGTGCTCGTACAGTGCCTTAGTGTCGGATTCTGCAGTCGAACTTCCAGATCTCATCTGCATGGGTGTTGTGAAGTTTGTCACTTCTGACCTCAGTAGCTTGAAGTTGGCTTTATAGGTTCATAGGTTCATACAAGGCTATCTGCCCTAGGGCATTTATAAGCCTAGCCAGAATGTGTTTGGCTTTCGCCACCCATTTTAAATAAATTTTGCTATGCCCTTTTTCAAGGTTAGTATACTGTGCCTCTGTCTAACAGTGACACAGAAGTGATAGCCGGGTTAAACCTACGATCTCCCATCCACTCATCAAGATTCCTCTTGAAGAGAGTCAATGAGGGACTCTGCCTAAACTGGACTGGGATTTTATTCCAGAGTGAAGGGAGCCTCTGGGTTATGAATCTGTCCCTCCAGCATGTCCTATTTATTTCAGTGCTGAGGTTCAAGTCTCTCGAGCGCGTAGCTCGATGGGATTTGGATTTTCTGAGGTGCAGCATGTCCATTAATTCCGGGTTGGACATGGCTTTATACGTCAGGCACAGATCGCCCCTGAACAGGTGGTATGCCACTGAGTAAAGCTGGAGTTTCTTTAACCGGGCAGCATATGGCATCTGTTTGAGCCCTTTGATCCTCTTGGTGAGGTACTTTTGGGGTCTTTCCAGTTGCTGTAGGTGTCTGGTAAGGTACATCCCAAAAGGAGCATTGTACTCAATTATGGGCCTGATGAGGGATGAGTAAAGAGGCAGGATGACCTCCCCTGATCTAGATGTGAATCCCTTCATGATTAGGTGGGCTATATAAAATGTGTTTCTAACCACTTTGGCCACGTGGTTGTCAAATGAGAGACTGCTATCAACTTGGGTCCCCAGGTCCCTAATTACTTCTTCTGTACTTAATGGATTACCACCTATGTGGTAATTTGTGGGCACTTTGTTTTTGCTGAAGGGGATGACTATACACTTTTTGGCATTTAGCTTGAGGCCATGGCTCTGGCACCAGTTGTCTGTTTCTATGAGGCCCTTTTGGAGGATGCTCGTGTCAGCTGGAGAGTCGATTATGGCGCCCAGTTTGCAGTCATCTGCAAACTTGGTCAGCCACAGTCCTTCTGTGTTGGCCTGTACCTCCAAGAAATATATACCAAACAAGAGAGGTCCCAGGACTGAGCCTTGTGGGATGCCACTTGTAACTGGTTTGGAGTCTGACATGGCTCCAGCAATTCTAACCATGTGGGTTCTGTCCTTGAGCCAGTTTGCAACCCATCTAGTGACATAGGGGTTTATATTTAAGCTGGTGAGCTTATCTATAATGCCCGAGTGGGGTATTGTATCAAAGGCTTTTGCGAGGTCCAGGTAGGCTGTGTGGACCACCTTCCCCTCGTCAATGGCCTTGGTGACTGTTTTGAAGAAATCAACCAGGTTTAAGAGGCAGGATCTGCCCTAAACAAAGCAAAACTGGGTAGGATCCAGTGTCTGTAGGTCCCCAATATCTTTATTTATGAGGTCCATGATGATCCTTTCCATAGCTTTGCAGACCAAGCTAGTCAGGCTTATGGGGCGATAGTTTCCAGGATCCGTTGAGGCACCACCTTTGTGGAGAGGGACCACTGTTGCTGTACGCCACTCTTTGGGTACATATCCTGTAGTAAGGCTGAGATTGAACAGTAGTTTTATGTTTGGGTTTAGCTCTTCTTGGAGTTCATGTAGGATGCAGCCCGGGACACCGTCTGGTCCCATTGATGCTGTGTTTTTTGCTTTGGAGAGGGCGGTTCTTACCTGAGCATCTGAGATGTCAGGAGGGCAGTACTCTGCTGGGATAGATATTTGCCCTTTTGGTGGGGAGGGGGGGGGGAGTTTGCACTGAACCTGTCAGCTAGGATGTTGGCAATGTCTGTGGGTTCGGTGTATTTTTTGTCATTTTGGACTAATTCTGAGCATATCTGGGAATTCCCACCCAGGTTCCTAACATAACTAAAGAAAGCCTTGTGATTATCCTTAGTGTCCTGTGCAATTTTTCTCTCGAAGCTGGCCTTAGATGATTTTATGAGTGCCCGTAGTTTTTTGCTAATACTGATCAGAGATGCCTTCCCTTTTTGGGATTTTGCTCTGTCATTTAGTAGCATCCTCCTTCTATTGTATAGTTTGTTTATGGCTGGGGTCCACCAGACAGGACGTCTGCCTTTGGAGGATTGGGTCTTGGTTTTATTTGGGATTGCATGATCCATACATTCCTGAAGGTGTTCATAGAATGCATTTATAAAGGATTCTGCGGTCTGGGCCATATTTTCCACAGGCCCGGGAGCTTTGAAGTATTCCACCTCAGTTTTGAGGAGTGTGAAATTTGCTTTAGAGAAGTTTTTCACTGTGGTTTTCTGGGCAGGAGGTGGGGTCGGGATGTGAATATCCAGTGAGATTAGTTAATGGTCTGATCTTACCAGTGAGGGATACATTTCTGGTCTGGAGCATAGAGTCCCCATGTTGGTGATGATCAGGTCCAGTATGTTTTCCCCTCTTGTGGGAGTGGTAACAAGTTGTTCCATAGCATTTGAGTTTATAAATTCTAGGAACCTTTGGGCTAGGGTGTTGGAGCTAGAGTAATGCTCCCAGTCTATGTTTGGGTAGTTGAAGTCACCCAGTATAATGGTGTTTGGAGATACCTTCATATTTTCCAGTGTTCTCAGGAAGGCCGAGTGGGGTTCCTGGGTTTGGGAGGGTGGTCTGTAGCAGGCTATAAACTGGAAGGCAGTTTTACCCACTGTTAGTTGCACATGGATACTCTCTGATGCTTCGTGCTTTGCCACCAACTTGGAGGTGTGGGTATCTTTGACGAATATTGATACTCCCCCTCCTTTTGTGGTTCGGTCCAAGTTTTGGGGCCGAAAAGCATGGTATGAGGTATAACCTGGTAGTGCTGGGGTGCTCTCGGGAGCCTTGAACCAGGTTTCTGTTCTGTTACTACTTTAGTAAGGGAAAGGATATTAGCTGCTTCTCAATGATAGCTAGCATGTTACTTTTGTAATGAGTGAAGTTATTTGCATAGAACTGATTTGCTTGTGATTCAGTTCTTTTAATTGTAATTTGAGGGTCTTACTTGCATTCCAACTTTGCTTTACTAGTA
The DNA here is from genome assembly GCF_019279795.1 of Protopterus annectens. Taxonomy (NCBI): domain Eukaryota; kingdom Metazoa; phylum Chordata; order Ceratodontiformes; family Protopteridae; genus Protopterus; species Protopterus annectens. The sequence goes on from NC_056725.1 coordinate 1,613,653,477, forward strand.
GACATCATTTCTACATTAGGTGCTGCTTTTCTAGTAGATACAACTCTTACATTAGGTGCTGCTTTACTAACATACATCACTCCTACATTAGGTCTTCCTTTTCTGGTAGACAGCACTGCTACATTAGGTGCTGTTTTACTGGTAGATATCACTCCTGCATTAGATGCTGCTTTACTAGTACACATCACTCCTACATTAGGTGCTGCAGTAAGATCATTAATGTTTGATCTAGGACTGCAACTGTGAACTAATTAGATCTTTAATTTGATCTAAGAGACTGCAACTGCAAACTAATTAGATCCTTAACTTTTTGGAACTGGAAGATATTAGTATTAACACTTCATAGGCATCATTTATTACAGCTGTACAATGGAGTGATATTAAGACCAATAAATTGTAAAGAAAAATATCAAGTGTCTATGGAAACATCTTTTATATTGCTGTCATTGGATGGTGATACCAAAGAGAGTCAATTCTGGACATTGACTTAGATAGTACTGAGAATGCATAACCCCTTTTACTTTGGATAGATGTATTTAAATGGTTTAGTTATGATAGAATAATTCTGTTTTGTCAGATATTGTTCTGTGCTCAGAGCTGTTAACAGAACCATATTGCTTTTCACTGAAGGAGTTTGTATTCACAGCATTCCAGTTGCCTAGCAATTGTTAAAAATGTCAAGGAAATCTATTATGAGTACTTAGTATAGTAGCATAAAATGCAAACCTCTCATTACACATATGTAAATGTTTGAGACTTGGAAAGGATTAGAATTGTCATCAAAAATTGTATGTAACAAAATCCTCCTTCATTAAGTTAATCAGAAAAAAATGCCACTTTACAATGAGTTCTTGACAAGACTAGAAGGCACAGTTGTGTAAGTAAACTTGCCATAACAATACATGTTTGAATGTCTGACTGTTGCAGTAGCCTTAGCTATATGGGTTATATCCTGCTGAAGATATAACAGATGGACAGCTTCCAAAGCTTCAGGGCACCTTCCACATGCCCAAACTATCAGGCAGCTTGAGTTGACTAAAAGACAAGTTTGGGTGCAAAGCCCTTCTGAGCTTTCCTGACAACAGAGAGAAGGAGGCTGAGCCCTGAAACACCAATGCTAGGACCAGCAAAGAATAAATGTCCACACCCTGCCATAAAACGCACAATAAAAACAATGAGGATGGAGGTGGTGAGCAGCTATTGCTGCCGTGGTCATTCAAACATCTACTATTATGATAAGTTAACTTAAACAACTGTACTATGTTCATAATATTGGTCACTGATGCAGAAGCCTGAGATATATGGATAGATTACCATAGCTTGCTACATTTGGGAGATGGAGGGAAAAGAGTCCAGGATTCCATGGATAAGCATCCTAACAAAGCCTGATCTGGACCTAGAGAAGGAATCAGACTTATAGAACTTTATACAGAGGGCCAAGTAGCAGCTTCTGAAATACTTCTTGAATCCAACCATTTCCAAAAAGCCATAGATGAAGCCAAAGCCCTTGTAGAGTGAGCCTTGACTGTACCTGGAATAATTTTGTTATGAGTATAGCAAAAGCTAAAGGCCTTAGACAACCGTTTGGAAATAGCCTGTTTGAAGACAGGTTGTCCCTTCATGTTACCTTCACAAGAAATGGAAACTTGATCTGACTATCTGAAAGATTTGGTTTTGTCAAAACAGTACCTGAGTTGGCTGTGAACATCCAAGGTATGGAGTACACTTTCTCCATCACTATTAGGTTCAGAAAGAAAATGGGGGGATGTACAGTTTTGCTTAAAGTAAAGCCAAAGGCCACTTTAGGCATAAAAGAAGGGTTAGATCTCAAAAAACTCTCCCTATGGAAAATGAGATAGGGTTGACACACCATAACAGCTTACAACTCAGATGCCCTTCTTGCAGAAGTCAAAGGAATCACTGAAAACTGTTTCCATGTTAAGAACTTCAAGTTAGCCAGAACAATTCTCTAACACAAAGTTAAGATCCCAAGGAGGGGCCAATTGTTTTCTTGGAGATCTCTTATGCAAAACCCCTTTCAAAAAGATTTTGACATGAGACTGCATTGAAAGGGGGATCTACAGACAGACATGCTGAAATGGCTGATAAATGAACCTTGATAGAAAAATAGAAAAGGCCATATGATAGTAACTTACACAAATATCGGTAAACCAGAAAACAACAGGCCTTGAATGGGTGCTGGTTTTGTTGTTGGCAACTACTAGAAAACTTTTTCCATTTGCTAATTTGTGATCTTTCTAGCATCAGGCTTTCTTGCCTCCATTAGTACCCAGTGAACATCCTAAATAAACAGGTGCCAAAAGGGATTCAAGACCCTATCATGAAAACAGTAAACTTTACGTCAGAGAATATTGGATATCCCTGTTCTTGTGTGAGTAAATCCAGTTTGAGAGGAAGCCAGTGGTAATCGCTCTTAACCGTTCCCAAAAGAAAGGAGAGCCATGATTTCCTGAGTCAGAAGAGAGACAGCACAATGATTCATAGGTTCATAGGTTGGTACTAGGCTATCAGCCCTAGCGCCTATACAAGCCTAGCCATAACAATTTCCTGGCTATTTCTTCCCACACTATTTACTTCCCAGGACCCCTGCCTAGCAGGATGACTGATGTGATCCCTGGGGTGAATTTCCTTTCTCCCATCCAATCGTCAAGGTTCCTTTTGAAGAGGGCCAAAGAGGCACTCTGCTTGACATGTATGGGCAATCTATTCCAGAGTCTGGGGAGTCTCTGGGTCAGGAACCTATCCCTCCAGCATGTTTTGTTTGTTGTGATGACAAGGTTTAGATCCCTGGAGCATGTGGCTCTGAGGGATTGGGATTTCTTTAAGTGCAGCATGTCCAACAGCTCTGGGTTTTACATGGCCTTGTATGTTAAGCAGAGATCGCCTCTGAGTAGACGATATGCGACAGAGTATAGCTGGAGTTTTTTAAGGCGGTCAGCATAGGGCATCTGCTTTAGGCCTGCGATTCTTTTAGTGAGGTATTTCTGCGGCCTTTCCAGTTGTTGCAGATGTCTTGAGAGGTACATACCAAACGGGGCACTGTATTCTATAATGGGTCTAATGAGGGATGAGTACAGTGGGACAATGACCTCCTTTTTTCTGGATGAAAAGCCCTTAGTGATGAGGTGTTCCACATAGAAGGATTTCCTGACTGTTGTGGTGATGTGGTTATGGAAGGTGAGACCACTGTGCACCTGTGTCCCTAAGTCTCTTATCACACTTTCGGTGTTTAGTGTACTGCCACCTATATGGTAATTCACGGATACATGTTGTTTCCCAAAGGGGATAACTATACATTTCTTGGCATCGAGCTTGAGCCCATGGCTCTGGCACCAAGCATCCATTTCTGTAAGGCCCTTTTGTAGAGTATCCACATCATTTGGGGATTCAATAATGGCTCCCAGTTTGCAGTCATCTATGAACTTTGTTAGCCAGAGTCCCTTAGTGTTGGCCTGTACTTCAGAAAAGTAGATGCCAAACAAGAGTGGTCCCAGGACTGAACCCTGAGGTACTCCACTTTTCACTTGTCTGGAGCTGGATTTGGAGTTGGCTACTTTTACAGTGTGGGTTCTTTCAGTAAGCTAGTTATCAACCCATTGGGTGACGTAGGGATTAATGCCCAGCTTAGTAAGTTTATCTATGATTCCAGAGTGAGGGATGGCGTCAAAAGCATTGGCAAGGTCTAGATAGGCTGTGTGGACCACCTTACCCTTGTCCATGGCTCTGGAGACGATTCGAATAAGTCAATCAGGTTCAGGAGACAAGATCGGCCCTTCACAAACCCAAAGTGGGTGGGGTCCAGTGTTTGAAGGTTGCCAATGTCTTTGTTTATACGTTCCATGATAATATGCTCCATGGCATTGCAGATAAGGCTTGTCAGACTGATGGGACGATAGTTTCCGGGATCCAAGGTGGATCCCCTCTTGTGGAGTGGGATAACTGTAGCTCTGCGCCACTCAGTGGGCACGAAACCTGAGGTGAGGCTATGATTAAACATGACACTTAGGTGAGGTGCCAGTTCATATTGTAGTTCATGTAGTACACAGCCTGGGATGTCATCTGGTCCCATGGATGCTGTATTCTTAGCTTTGGCAAGTGCGTTTTTTACCTGTATGGCTGTTATTACTGGAATTTGACAATCTTCCGGTATTGAGATGGGCCATTTAGGGGGTGAGAGGGGGTGAAGTTGGCACTGAATCGATCTGCCAGGATATTGGCAATATCCGTGGGATCAGTATATTTAATGCCATTCTGTTTTAGCTCAGAGCAGATCTGAGCATTGACATTTAGATTCTTGACAGTTATAGAATGCCTTGTGGTTGTCTTTGGAATCTTTGGCAATTTTATTTTCGTAACTAGCTTTGGAGGATTTTATGAGGGATCTCAGTTTCTTACTGAGGCTGGTAAGGGAGTTTTTTGCATCCTGGGATTTGCCTCTTTTCTGCATCAATTTCTTCCTTTTGTTGTAAAGTTTGTTTATAGCAAGGGACTACCAGGTTGGCTTCTTTTTTTTGGATGAGAGCATCTTGGTTCTATTTGGGATGGCACGATTCATGCATGAGTGCATGTGCTCGTATAGTGCCTTAGTGTAGGATTCAGCAGTTGAACTTTCAGTTCCCATCAGCATGGGTGTCATGAAGTTTGTCACTTCTGACTTGAGTAGCATTAAGTTGGCTTTGGAGAAGTATTTATGGAGGTTTCCTTACTGGGGGGTGGGGGTGGGATGTGAATGTTAAGGGTGATTAGCTTATGGTCAGACCTGACTAACGAGGGGGTGACCATAGGTGTGGAGCATTGATTTCCCATGTTGGTAACGACCAAGTCTAGGATATTGGAGCCCCTGGTGGGACTATGGATTAGTTGATCCAGGGCATTGGAATTTATGAATTCCAAGAACCGTTGGGCAAAGATGTTGGTACATGAGTAGTTTTCCCAGTTAATGGCAGGGTAGTTAAAATCACCCAGTATTAGGGTGTTTGGTTCTATCTTAATATTTCCCAGTATGTTTAGAAAGGTGTAGTGAGAATCTTGGGGGATTCCTACTGAATCTCTAGAGGTACCTTGGATATTAGTGAAAAGGGTGGAAAAGCATAAAGGAAAATTCCTGTCCAATGAAAAGAAAAGGCATCTGTCTTCCAGGCCTTGCATAGAGGCCTTGAACAGAATCTTGCCAGTGGATTGTTTAGAGAGGAGGCAAAGAAGTCTACTTGAGGAACTCTCCACAGATGGATCAAATTTTGGAAGAGCCCCCCCCCCCCGATCTAGTTTCCATTGATAAGGGCCTGTTTTGGTCCTGCTCAGCTTGTCTGCCACATAGTTTTGTTCTGACAGACTGTAGGATACCTGTAGAGTGAGACTACGCTGTGAAGCTATATCCCAAACTAATATGGCTAGTCTGAAAAGGCAGTATGACCTAGCTACCCCTTACTTGTTGATTGTCTGTAACCACTTGAAGAGGTTGCAGGGCTATAGATGGGTGCAGAGAGTTGAGTGCCTTGATCAGGGCAAGGATCTACTTAATATTTACATGCTTGTGTCTGTCTTTGGTGTCAAACACCACCTGCACTTTTATCTCTCCTGAAACTGCTCACTAAGCAAAATCCAATGCGTCTGTGGTAAGTGACTGATTTAGAGCAGGGAGGGAGACGGGATTTAATGATATCTCTAACAAATTACTTCTCTGCTGCCAAACCTCAACAGTGGAATTTGTAAAGATAAAGGGTGCTGATGCAGGGACCAAAGAGATTTCAGATACCACAGTATCCTTCTTGTTTGAAGTATTGCCAAGGGTATCACGAGAATCATAGATTCCATGAGATCCAATATCCTGAGGTGTTCCCTTGGAGTGAATGAAGGTTGAGTAGAAAACCTTTGAAATAGATCTAGATCTAGATATCAATATCTAGATATAGATGTATTTTTTTCCTGATGAAGAAAAACTCTTTTAACTGGGTTTCCAGGAACACAATCCTGTCTTAAGGAGTCAGAAAAGACTTTTGAATGTTCTCTTGGAATCCTAACTTGTGTAAGAAATCTCACACCCAGAAGAGAAAGATTACTGGCACTTTGAAAAAGACTCTGCAAAAGATAAGCAAGTCATCTAAAAATGAAAAAAATGTGGACACCATGTAGCCTCCAATGAGCTATAACTGGAGATAGACACTTTGTGAACATTCTTGGTACAGTGGATAGTCCAAACGGTAAGGCAAGGAATTGATAATGTGATCCAAACACAAAAACTGAAGAAGATTCTGAAGTTTTGATAAATAGGGATGTGATTATATGCATCCTTTAAGTCTATTGTTACTAGAAAACTTGAAAGAGAAGAAAAGGTAATTGGTCATGAAGTGACACCATTTTGAATTTAGGCCATATCACAAAAAGGTTTCAGTATATATAAAAGACATACATACCTCTAGGCTGGTCAAACAGTATGATGCAGAGGAAATACTCCAGGTGCATTTAACAATTGACAAGACCCCTATTCAAATCATAGCTAGCTATAGGCTTCCAACTCTGACTCAAGATGCCCAATCCACCTATCTGGACCTTTTTGAATCTATCAGGATTCAACCCTTTACCATGATCCTGGGCAACTTTAACTATCCAACCATAGACTGGAAGAAATACTCATGCCAAAACACAAATGCCCAGATATTCCATGATTTTGTCAATGCAAATGTCTTGGACCAGTTGGTTGACACCCCAACAAGACGTGATAATATCTTGGATTTGATATTAACCAACATGAGTAACCCAAAGTAAGGCAAAAACAAGGTGATTAAAACCAAACAAGGAAGCATGAGTAACCCCTGCAGCATCCCTACAGTGTCATAATCCCTGGTAAGATCCAACTACAAAGCAGTCACTTTCGAAGTTGCCACCCCCAACCCCCAAGCCAGAGTCAAACAAAAAACTTCACCAGAGCTGATTACAACCTCCTGAGGGAAGGTATAAACAGCTTCAGAGCCCCTTCTTCCTCCACAGAAACTGACAAATATGTCCAAACTTACACCAAAGTACTATGTGAGCATTTATATAGCTGCATGGAATCAGGAATAGCAGACAAGACAAAATTATCCTTCTCAAGGAAGAGTAAACCTGTCTGGTGGACATCTACAATAAATAAACTCTATAATAAAAGGAAAAAATTGCTGTCCAGGACCAAAAAGGAGCAGATGTCTAATTGGAAGCAATCTCTCCTTATCCTGAACAAGCAAATAAGAGCACTAGTGAAATCCTCCAAAGCAAAGTTTGAGTACAGACTGGCCACATCTACTAAAAACAGTCATAAGGCTTTCTTCATATATGTCCACAGTCTCAAGGGAAGCACCCAGATTTGCTCAGAACTGGTGGTCAAGGACACCACATACACAAACCCTGTAGATATAGCCAATCTGCTGGCAGACAGCTTCAGTGAAAACTTCACTACTCTGACCCCCATAAATAAAACAGGACATCCCCAGCACCTGCCCCCTTCCCTTATATCTAGGGAGCAAGTCATCACTGCCCTCTCAAAGGCAAAAAATTCTGCCTCCATGGGAACCAATAACATCCCAGGCTGCTTCCTACCTGAACTCAGGCAGGAACTTGCAGCACCATTAGGCACCGTATTCAACCAAAGCCTGAGTACTGGCTTCATCCCAGCCTAGTGGAGGACAGCTACTGTCGTCCTTTTGCACAAAGGTGGAGCATCCACCGATCCAGGAAATTATAGAACTTTCAGCCTAACTAGCCTGATCTACAAAGCCATGGAGCAAATTATCGTGGACCTCATTAACAAGGACATTGGCAACTTCCAGACACTTAATCCCACATAATTTGGTTTTGTCAAGGGGAGGTCATGCCTGTTAAATTTGGTTGACTTCTTTGAAACAGTCACCAAGGCCATACATGAGGGGAAGATGGTGCACACCCCCTACTGTGACCTGGCCAAGGCCTTTGATACTATTCCCCACTCAGGTATAATAGATAAAGTCTCTCAACTAGGCATCAATCCACATGTTACCAGATGGGTAGCAAACTGGCTCACTAAGAGAACCCACCTAGGGGAAGCCACCTCAAGTAGTAGACCCGTAACAAGTGGTGTACCCCAGGGATCGGTCTTGGGGCCTCTGCTGTTTAGGATATACTTCTCAGAGCTGCATGCCAAATCTAGTGGGCTATGGCTGACCAAGTTTGCAGATGACTGCAAGCTGGGTGCTGTCATCAGTTCCCCTAGTAAAGTGGGCATCTTCCAAGAGGGTCTCACTCAAATAAATGACTGGTGCCAGAAACATGACCTCAGACTGAATGCCTAAAATTGCATCATTGTCATCCCTTTTGGGGAGAGTGATATCCCCACAAATTATCACATTGATAATAAGTCACTAAGCATGCAATCAGTTGTGAGGGACTCGGGAACCCAAGTTGATAGCAAACTGACTTTTGACCACCATATTGCCTTCATTGTATGGAAAGCTTTCTACATGGCATAACTCATTAGAATGGGTATCTCACCCAGGGGCAAGGAGATCATAACATCCCTGTATTCTTCCCTTATAAGACCGATTATTGAATACAGTGCCCCTTTCGGCATGTACCTCACAAAGCACATGCAGCAGCTGGAGAAACCACAGAGATTCCTCACCCGGAGAATCCAGGGCCTCAAACATTTACCCTACACACAGAATTGTAACACTCAAGTCTGCTGAATGGGGAGTCCGGATCCAATAATTTGTACCACAAACGGGAAATATCCACAATTTTATTAAAACATATTGCGTATAAATTCTGTAAGGTTTATACATTTGTTTAATAATTTACCCTTCACAGATAGACTAAAAGCCCTGTCCCTCTACTTAGTCTCTTACAGACTCCTCAGAGGTGACCTCTGTCTGGCATACAAAGCAATCTCAGACCCCACCCTGATAGGACTGCTGCATATGGCAAGTCAAGCTCCATTTGAGTAACCTGTATGCGAGACCTCAACCTGGTCTGTGATATCAATAGGACTTGTTGGCAGGACCGTTTTTTTGCCCCAGAGACTCCCCCTTTTGTGGAATAGACTCCCTCTCCACGTGAAGTAGAGTACCTCATTAACCCTTTTTACGTGCAACCTAGATAACTAGGTGCAGAACAAAAAATACACCTCTGAGAGTCCACCTATTTCCCTGCTGGACAGTGGCATAGGGTGCTGACTTGTTGAAACATGGGCTAAATTCTTGGTTATGCTTATAAGGGCCTCAGGGCCAATAGCCTAGTAACTTCCTATGATCGTATGAAAAAAAAGATCCAGAACTGGTCTCCCAAGCATTTTCTTTCTTTGGCACTAGGGACATCCTTGAATAAAAGTCCTTCGTCACCTGGGAAGGATGAACTCATTCTATCCCTCCTTGGAACAGCATGTGATGAATTGGTGGAAATAAAAGAGTCTGATCTGGAGGATGAGGAATGATCCCTGAAAAGGAGAACCCCCCCCCCCCCCACTGCCATCTTTTTCAGAACCCATTTGTCTAAAACTATCTGTTGCCAAGGAAAAAATGGAGATTCAGATTTTCAGGAAGAAAAAATCAGCCAGGATGAGAGGAGGTTACAAGGTCTCTTGAACAGTCATTCCAGTTTTGTTTGACCGTCCTTGGTTTTGAGGGGTTCAAGTCTACTTGCTAGGGAATCCCCTTGCCATTTCTTCTTAAATATCTGTTTACCTGTGTTTTGCTGAGGCTGTTCTGAGATGGTTTATTTTGCCTTTTTGCTAAAATTGGAAGAAAAGGTTGAAAATCCTATGAATAATTTGGAAAAAAGGGAGTTGAAAAATGTTAGAGATTCCGTGGATCAGCATTCCCCTTTCATCGTACTTTTTGATCACCTCTGAAGCAGAGAGGAAAAACACTAAATCGCTGTCTATTGGTGAATTTAAAACTCATTTTAACATTATCTAGAAGATTCTGAGAATAATTTAACATATAAGCATTAGAGATGCAGAAATATACACTTTTTTCCCATACCTATCTATAATTTGCTACTGTCATCAGAAAGCGTAGGATTGGAAATGACCTGGTGCTTAGCACCAGTGGGATCAACTAGAGCTACAGCAGCTAGTTCAGGTTTGGGAATGTGTATAAAGATAACCTGCTCTGCTGGCAAAGGTTGTTTGTTTATTTTTTTTTTTCTTTTTGTGGCTGGAAGAAGAACCAACCATGGGACTGGTAGTCTGTTCCATTGTCAAGTCAAAAATGATGCCTCTTTCCCAGGGAAGACAAGCAGCAATTGTCAATAAACACTACAAGTCTACAAGTTACTTTTTTGACAGAAAAACACAGTAAAAGCATTTTAAAACACTATGTCAGGCCCACAAAAGAAAAATAAACACATTTTCTCAACAGAAGAAATATTTTCAGCTACTTTACATCACTTTTACACTGACAGGAAAAAGAAGCACTTCATTTAAAAGTATGTTACAGTCTCCTAACAGTATGTTAAAACACAACACTCCTACCTTTAAAATAACTTTTCCAAAGTGGAAGTGGTGACACATAAAAACAAATAGGAAAATGGATGTTTTTTTCCCCCAAAGGGAACGTATCTTCCCAGCAAAAGAATAGCACAAGCTGAACATCGTTCTTCAAAAGCCTCAGAGGGATGTACTGTTCTGTGACAGTGAAGCCCTGAAGTCCTTTGTGCCCAAACTTGTCTTTTAATCAGCTCAGCTCAAGTTGCTTGACAGTTTGGGCATGTGAAAGGTGCCCTGAAGCCTTAGAAGCTGGTTGGCTCCTACATCCTTGGAGGAATATAACCCATATAGCTAAGGCTCCTTCAGATCGATATGATGAGCATCTATTACTCCAGCACTACTGTTAGAACATTCTGCTACCATGATGCATTGTCCATTTCTTTGTATATTTGAACTCTTAACATTTTAACATGTGGGTTTCTTAAAACAGTCCAGATTACACTAGATTTCTATAAAAGATGTGTAAAATGTTTCATTTCAGTAGAAGTTTGAATCCTTTTGGTCATCTACAAAACTAAACTATTATTTTGTATAACATAGAGTTTATGTAATATTTGAGAAGCACTAATTTCCAATGGGCATCCATCTTTACATTAATACTAGTTTTGGAACATGATGTTATTATAATAATACCTTTACACCTAACATCAGACCACGTTATTGTTGCATTAAACAGAGTTTTTCCACTATTAGCTTACAGAAATTGGTAATATTTTAATGGAAAAAATGCATACAGAATGAAAATGACTATTACTAAAATACAATAGACTTTTTTCAGCAATGCAGTATAAGGGAGAGAAAAAAAGGAAAGTGAGAGATGAATGGGCCATACATGCACAGAGAGGATTATTGAAGGCGTACGCTAGAATTCACACCCATGTTACACATCACACAAGGGACTTGAACCTGGTGTAGCAAGAAAAGTGAATGCTTGTAATTCTTAGACATACTGCTATTTGAACTCAAATTTCACTCACTGTTACCTGACTGATAAAACACCTCATCACAGAGAGATCTGCATATCAACTATATACATACAATTGGCATGATTCTCAGATATACATATGTAGGCCAGGGGCCAGCTGCATAGTGAAAATAACTTGGAATGCTCTAAGTATGTGTAGCCAGTATAGGTTGTAGAAATGCAAATGAGAGTGCTGATGGGAACCTAACCAGAAAAGGGCAGTGAAATGGAATGGCAGGAACTTTCATCCCAACAAAATTTCATCATGATGTCTGTCATCAACTATTCACCTGTGACTCACAATTGCAGGATTCCTAAATAGAGAAACTGGCCTTCCACCAACAGCAATACTTAAATGATATCAAAGTATGTAAATGTTCATGAATAATTAATTTGCATGATGAGGTGATTTGCATGAAAGTCTTCTGTTGGTTGATTTTTTGGCTTTGATTAATTGATCAGCAGCGAGTTTTGGAGAACTATTGCTGAATGTGCCGTCCTTGTAACAATGTACACACTGCTATACTCCACATTTGTCTGGATATATAAACAAAGACTGTCGTTATGAAATCAGGACAAAATGCTAACATGTATTACTTTAGTGCAATGCAATGGGAAAAAACAGGTTGCATAACATTAAATGTAACACTTCGCACTGGACTCTTCATCTGGAAATATTGCTGCAGCTGTAAAACTTTCTTTTCTCAAAATATTAGTTTAATTAAGGAGTACTTGCAAATTTGTCTGCTAAGATTTATTAACTGGGTTCTTCTTTGAAAGGTGGAACCAGCTGGATCTGGCTATTGTGCTCCTGTCTGTCATGGGCATCACCTTGGAAGAGATCGAAATCAATGCTGCCCTTCCCATCAACCCCACAATCATACGAATTATGAGGGTTCTTCGCATTGCTAGGGGTGAGTATTAAACGCATTCTTCTTTAACGTATTCTAGTCTGCTATGGATGAGTTTCACCAGTAGCTCAACTGTCTTCTGGTACAGTTTGAAATACTGGTATAAGCACTTCACCGTTGACAATTGTACTGCATTTTTGTGTCTACTTAAAAAATATTCTGTTTTTCCTTAACAGAGTGCTTGCACTAGGTATGCTGTCCCAGTAATGTTATAATTACTGACATAACTCATTTAGTATTAATGCACAGCAATGCCTTTCTTAAGCAGATGACACTAGGAAAATTTACTGCCATTTGTGGGAAATACTGTAGTGCCCAATAATTTTACAGCTTGCATCTTCCAAGTGCTGTTTAATCCAGGCAGTATTTATATCTCTTTAATACTACATGCATTGCTAGCATGCTTAAGTGACAACATTGTGTGAGAGTTAGTGCAGAGTCCCATTGCTGATCATATAGACAAACACAATTTTAATTTTAAAATAGACTTCATATCTTAAAAACAACAAATCATAAATAATACAAACACTATTTTTGAATGAGGACGAGTCACAATGCACTTTTAAGGTCTATGACCCCACATTGCTGGTACTTAGTTCTTCTGTATTTAAAGTTGTATCCCCCCAGGAAAGAAATGATATGTAGTTTTCTGAAGAACCAAAAACTGGTAGTATGCACAAACCAGCAAAATTTACCAATTTCCTTTAATTCCTTTATTTTGGTTGAGCTCTTTCGTTCCATACGATACTTGGAACTTCATCAGAACATTTTACTAAGTAAAAAGCACATATTTAAATGCAATTAAAACATCACATGATAACAATTAGCCATTAATAAACACATTCTAGTTAATTTATTAAAATAAATAAAAAAATTAAAACCTTACCTAATCTTATTCAATTAATTAAAACCAACAGTTTATTAATTAAAAGTATAAAGCATTATAGATTCTTAGGTTCATAGATGTTTACCAGGCTAATGACACACGGCCCTTTTTAAGCCTAGCTATGTATCCCAAATCTCTGACAAGTTCTGATACCCTTGATAAGTGTAAGCATGGGCTTGGGAGAGGAACCATTTACAGGTTACCTCTGTCCATTAGAGACATAGGTGCCAAACCAGGGATGAATTTCAGGTTTCCCATCTAATTGCCCAAGTTGCACTTGTATCTGCCTCACATGGATGGGGAGCCTGTTCCATAGACAGGGTAGTCTTTGGGATACATACCTATCTCTCCAGCAGGTCCTGTTTAAATCACAGGCAAGGTTTAAGTCTTTAGAACAAGTAACTCTGGTGCTGTTTGTTATTTGGATATGCAGGAGGTCCATCAAAGTGGGGTCTAACAATGCCCTGTATGCCAGGCATAGATCTCCCCTTCAAAAGCCCGTAGGAGACAGAATACAGAGGTAGGGCTTTGAGGCAATTTGGATAGGACATATTACTTACACCTGGTATTCTTTTAGTGAGGAACCTCTGTGGATATTCCAATTGTTGGATATGCCTGGATAGGTACATACCAAAGGGGGAATTGTACTCAATGATAGGTCTGATGAATACCTAATACAGTGGAACAATGATTTCCTTGAACTTAGATGCCATACCTTTGTTTATAAGTTACACAACCTAGAATTATTTCCTCACCACTGTAGACACGTGATGATCAAAGGCTAGATTACTATCTATGTGTGTCCCCAAGTCCCTGACTACTGGGTCAGCTTCAAGGGGTATGTTGTCAATAAGATAGCTACCAGGGATGGGTGATTTCCCAAAGGATACTATTATGCTATTTTAACCTTATAAGTGAATTAATTGAAACAGATGAATTTAATCCAGGGTCACTTGTTGCATCTAATCTTAGTTTCCGTTTGAGTTTGCATTTATCTAAATGCTCATCTGTAATCCATCCCTGGCACTTTTGACTTGTTCAACCACTAAAAATTAAAAAAAGTGTCTGAAATTCTTTCACATGCTTATATAGGGCATTAGTGATTTGCCATTTTTAATGTCTAAAAGATGTTCGTAAATATGCTGCTTTAATCTCCTAAAAGTTTTGCCGATGTAAAATGCAGAGCCTAATTGACATTGCACCAAATAAACATTTTGTGTATAACAGGAAAATATCCATTGCTCTTATGTGCATTACATCTAATAGTAAAACTGACAGCTGGTTTTATCCTAAAACGCTGTGAACAGCAACCACATTTAAACATAACCTGTGCATGTTTCCTAGTAGCATTATGTATGTTGTCATTATGTTCTAAATATGCCTTGAATGTTTTGTCTTTTTTATATGTGACGTGGTTTTGTCTCCTATTTTTCTTGACAAATCGTTATCTGCAGAAATAACTTCCAATTTGTATTAACGCAACCACCTATACTTTTACTGTCCAAAGTGTAGTTGGTTATAATTTTTTTTTATATTATTATTTTTATTATTAACACTTTTTAACTGGAGTACTGGTGTTGCAATATCTAAACCTAAAATGGATAAATATATATAAATTTTAGACATGTTCCTTTAATTTTTTTACTGGTTGAACAAGTCAAAAGTGATTCCCAGGGATGGATTACAGATGAATGTGAGCTCAAATGGCAATTTAGATTAGATGCCACAAGTGACCCTGGATTAAATGAATCTGTTTCAATTAGTTCACTTTTAAATTTAAAATATCATAATGCTTTATAGTTTTAATGAATAAAATAGGGGATTTAATTAATTGAATAAGATTAAGGTTTTAATTTTTTATATTTATTTTAATTAATTAGATTTTCTTTCTTAATGGCTGATTGTTGTCATATGTTTTTTACTTGCATTTAAATGTGTGCTTTTTATGTAGTAAAACGTTGTGATGAAGTTCCAAGTATTGTATAGAACGAAAGCACTCAAGTGAAATAAAGGAAATTGGTGATTTTTTTTCAGTTTGTGCATGCTACCATTTTCTGGTTCTTTAATTTGTTTGTCAATCGTTTTGGGTTTAAGCTTGGTGATATACAGTTTTAGAAAAGCTGCACAACATTTGAGTTCAAATCATTTCAGAATTTTAACTTTTCATCTTTAAAATTCAAGATTTTGTGATTTAATTTTGTATTTATCAGGAGTGTCAGTGGAAAACAAATCTACTTTAAGTTTTAACCATATTCCTTTAAAATTCTCCTGAGCATACTGGAGCACTGAGAAGCTGCAGGAACCAGCTGAAGAATGAGGGCAGATACATATCAATTTAAATAAATGGTTATCCTGAGATAACCTGCAAATCAGAATTAAGATGTACACATCTACACATGCATTCATGTTATATATATATATGTGTGTGCTTGTGTGTGTGTGTGTGTGTGTGTGTGTGTGTGTGTGTGTGTGTGTGTGTGTGTGTGTGTATACGTGTGTGTGTGTGTGTGTGTGTGTGTGTGTGTGTGTGTGTGTGTGTGTGTGTGTGTGTGTGTGTGTGTGTGTGTGTTTGTGTGTGATTACCATAGACTGGTCAATCATGGCTCAGATCACCCTGTGTATGGTCAACCCATATTGACTGATGCTGCTTATGGTCAACAGTTATGTGAGAAAGGATGATCCCTGGGGAAGGGTAGTCTGCCCCTTTCGCATGGATCATGCGATCTAGAGTCAGTATAATACTAATTAGCAGGGGATGTGGGAGGTTTGATTTGTTGCATGCATAAGCAAAAGCATGTTGACCTTGTGGGATTCGATGTTAGTTTGTCAAAGTTAATCATATCCAAAGAATCACCCCTACTTACACACTAGATCCATATGTATGTACATATATATATATATATATATATATATATATATATATATGTATATATACACACACACACACACACACACACACACACATAGCAAGAGAGAAAGAGGTTCATAAAAGTTACACTGAACCTCAAAATATAAAATAAAAAAGACTGAATTTACAAATCATTCACTACTAAAGACATTGAATCATCAAAACACTGAATACTTACCTGCACAGAACAACATTTTATTAGTAGACCCCAGCTACTAAACTGAGATCAAGTGTTGTCTTAGTAGTGGCACTGTTAGGGAAAGGGCTTTTAGTAACATAATGTGTAGGGTTAGGGGCAGGGGTAGGATATGGGTTTGGGCTAGCACACATGAGTAAGGTGAGCATGGAGACCTGGTGGAATCACAAAATCTATAGCCTGTATAACAGAGGGAAGAAATCCATGGCACAAATTATGAGGTGCAGCACCCAGCAGGCTAAAAGCTCTCTCATTAAACTAAATAAACAACTTAGAGGAAAATAAAGTCTACCAAAGTTAAATTTGAGGTAAATTTGGCCTCCCAAGCCACAAACAACCACAAGACATTCTTTAGCTATGTCCAAATCCTCAAAAGCAATACACAATTCTTTACAGAGTTCATTGTAAATGGAGCCACCACTACTGAGCCAGAAGATTTAGTAAATGTACTAGCTGTCAAATTAAGCTCAAACTTTACCCCTATCCCCCCCTCAACCTTCTTTCCTCGGGAAAAATCATTAAATATAACTCCCCCACTTTCACTATGGAACACATCCATATATGGTGTCTCTAAGGCCGAGACACTGCATCAGTAAGTCCAGACAATATCTCAGGATGACTTCTAAATAGCATGAAACATGACCTATCAGGCCCACTGGGATTCTTATTTAATAGTAGCTTCATAAAGGCTCCATGCCTCATGAATGGAGAATGGCAACAGTCATTCCTCTACACAAAGATGGGGCATCTACAGACCTTGGAAACTACAGATGCATAAGTCTCAATAATCTCATATTGAAAGCCATGGAAAGAATTATCATGGAAATGATTGACAGTGACATAGGAAACCTCCAAACACTGGACCCAACCCAGTTTTGGTTTTGTCTATTCAGCCTGGTGGACTTCTTTGAGAAGGTTACCAAAGTACTGGATGAGGAAAAAGTGGTTTACACTACCTACCTTGCCTGGCCAACACATTTGACACAATACCCCACTCAGGCATTGTTGGTAAACTCATGAGGTTAGATACAAACCCTTATGTCACCAGGTGGATAGCCCAGCTGGCTCACAGACAGGACACAAGAAGTTAGAATTGAGAAATCCACCTCTACAAAGATGCCAGCCACAAGTGGAGTCCCTCAGGGATTGGTCTTGAGACTGTTCCTTTTTGGCATTTACTTCTCTGAAATCATGGCCAATGTCAATGACTTCTGGCTGACTAAATTTGTAGATGATTGCAAGTTTGGAGTTGTCATTGAATACCACACTGACACAGATGTTCTCCAGGAAGGGCTGCCACAGACAAAATACTACTGTCAGAGTCATGTACTAAAGCTAAATGCCAAGAAGTGCATAATAGTACCCTTCAGGGAGTCATTTGACAACACGCCCCTAAGAGCTGATCCAGTAATCAGGGACTTGGAGACACACATAGACAGATAACTAGCCTATGATCATCACATGACTACAGTAGTGAGGAAACCATTCTTTGTTGTGCAACTGAGAAACAAAGACATGGCCCATAGGTCCTAGGTAGTCATTCTTCCACTGTATTCAGCATTCATCAGACCTATCATTGAGTACAATGCCTTCAATGCCTTTCTTTGGTATGTACCTAACCAGACATATCCAACAACTGGAACACCCACAGAATTCCTCACTAAAAGAATGCAGGGCATAAGTAACATGTGCAATGCAGACCTCCTCAAGGCCCTATCCTTGTATTCTGAAATCCTATAGGATGTCGAGGGGAGATCTATACCTAGAATACAAGGCATTGCCATACCCCACTCTGACGGACTTCCTGTATATCTGCAAAGCAAACAGCACTAGAATTACCCATTCTAAAGACTTAAACCTTGCCTGCAATATAAATAGGACTTGCTGGAGAGACAGGTATGAATCACGCAGAAAACCTCCTTCTCTGGAACAAGCTCTCCATCCATGAGAAGCAAAGTTCCTCCTTAACCCAACTCAAGTCTCAAGTGTAACTTGGACAATTGGATGGGGAATAAGAAATTCATTCCTGGCTTGGCACCTATATTTGTAATGGAACAGGCAGCCTGTAAATGGTTCATTTTCCAGGCCCCTGCTTGTACATTTTTCATTTCCCAAACCCCTGCTTACACTTATCAAGGTTACCAGAACTTGTTAAAGACTTGGGATGCATGACTAGGCATAAAAAGGCCCTTGTGGTCATTAGGATAATTAGCACCTGTGAACCATTTAAAATGTTAGGACATGCTAGAACAAGTCCCAAAAAACATAAACTGAATGGACAAAAAACAAACTTACATATAATAAGTCTGAGACTGCCATTTCTTGGAATATTCCTTTTTTCTCTGAGGTATGGTGAGTTTGGGGTTTATCAGCAGGGGTGTTTGAGATTTACTCTTTTCCCAATTGTTTTAAATTTTTTTCATCTTGTTGGTACTTGGCATTTTAAGTGCTGACATTTTCATAGGGAGCCCATGGGAGCTTACATCCCCCCCCCCCCCACACACACATACTACCTTACTCATGTGTGCTAACCCTAACCTTATCCCTGTCCCTTACTGTAACCCTACACATTGTGTTAATAAAATCCCTTTCCCTAACATTAGCAGTAGACAAGACAAAATGACACAGAACACAAACAACCCCAAACTTGAATAACAGTAGATCTATCCCCTTACCTAACTCTTACTCTAACACTAACCCACAAACACTCGCACATTCATATTCCTGAAGTCTCGTACTTACCCATACTATATAAAACTGTAATTCAGCATCATTAGAGTCTTGAAAATGTGCATGATGCCAACAAATAAACAAGACTCATTGAAGATGTAGATTGCTAACTCATTGTATCCCCAGTCTATAGACTGAGTTAACTCTACAGGTCAAACAAGTATTAATTTGTCTACCTTTAAGGATAAATGTGATGACTGGATGGCAGATTTACACTAGGATCGTCATGTATAGCCCTGCACAGTTTGGGAGGTGAATGCTATGAAGTGCTTGAAAGGGGAAGCACAGACTTTCAATTGGGTCTTCTTAAAGGTGTACATGGCTAAGCATCTTATCATCTTAGTGATCTGTCAACTAGGGTAGCTCCTATATTCCTAAAGCACTTATATTAGACTGCATTTCACAATATCTTTTAAACAATCTTAAGAATTTAATTTTATTATTCAGAGTTACAGATAAAACATATTAGACTCCCCTATAAATTTAATTTTCTACCTTTTTCCCAAAGTTTTCCTCATCATTTTATGTATCCATTTACCTGTAGTTCTTCCCCTGTTTTTTCATTTACATCTATTTTATCTGTACTCCGCTTTTATTATAAGGGCATTATTTAATTAGTAGTCTGAATACTACTATTGGGGCAGCCATGGTGGTGCAGTGGTTAGCATTGCCGCCTCACAGCAAGAGGTTCTCTGGTTCGATCCTCGGCTGGGGTGCCTTCTGTGCAGAGTCTGTATGTCCTCCCTGTGGTCACGTGGGTTTCGTCCGGGTGCTCTGGTTTCCTCCCACATCCCAAAGACATGCTGCAGGTGGATTGGACACTCTAAATTGGCCCTAGGTGTGAGTGTGTGCGTGTGTGTGCCTTCTGTGGAAGGTTGGGTGCTGGGCTGGCAACTCGACACCATAAAACTCCACTGCCAATCATGAGTGGACAAGGTGATCCACTGTGGCGACCCCTAACCAGGAAAAAGCCGAAAGAAGAAGAAGTCTGAATACTACTATTATCGAATAGTTGTGAGTGTCTTCTTCATAAACATCCAGAAACATTCTTTCTGTATATCATTTTCAATATCATTGCTTATGTTCTTATAGTGGTTTTTTTTCATTATTTTCTTTGCATAGTTTCTGAACATTCAGCGTTCAGCCTACTAACTTCATTACTTATGTCTGATATATTTTCCTTTAACTACTCAGCCAAACCATGCCTGCATCATATTTGTATTTTGACTATACATTTTAGTCTTGTGGCCAGTAATGGACATTTACTTATCAAATGATTCATTTTGTCACAAAAACAGTTTTGGGTTGACCCAAATATCTTACTACCCCTTGAATATCCTTAATTAAAGAAACACTAAGGAGATAAGCAGTACCATGTAATAATGTTTTATATTTCTTACTCACAGTCTTTATTCCCCTTTCATCTGTTGTTTTATTTTCTTCTATAGCAGTAGACAGATGTCATCTATGTAATTTTCAGTGTCTTCCTTCTCAGTGTTATCAGTGCTAAACTGAAGCTGATTTTTTATGTATTTGCAAAGAAATAAATTGAAATAATTTGGTCCATTGAACAATGCTTTTTTTTGAAAAACCTTCACAAATTTGTATGCTAATTCATACATTTTAAAAACCTATCAGCATGACTTTCAGTACTCAGATTGTTAAGAGCTTAAATATGCTCAGTTTATGTCCATAATCTTGAAGCCTGATGGCTTCACCACAGTATGCAATAGCACTTACGTCTTCATTTTAACAATGTCTGTTCCTTGTGCCCACTGCTTGTTCATCTCTACAGCAGTCTCCTCCTCTCAATTTAAAGAAGATGTAAAACCTCTTCCCTTGTTTGTTAAAGGAATTTGAGGTCAAGTATTGCAGTCCATGGAAATACGGTTGCAGAACTTGGTTCAACTTCCAAAAATCATTCTTTTTAAAATGTTATTGCCAAAGCCACCAACACTTAATATAGTAAACTCAATCTCAGATTTTGTGTTTTAAGCATCCAAATTCCCATTAGCTTCATCTGTTTTCACTACAGCCTCTGCCTCTGTGATATCCTTCTCCTGTAGCTCTCCTTTCAAATGCATTCTTCAGCAAACCTAGTGAAAAGAGTAGGGGGATTTCACCGATGGCCTGTCTATCAATACAACATTGAGTCTCCACTGAAAAGAGGCCATAGACCTAGTGGGACTAACCCAGTCAACAAATTGTAAATAAGTAAATAAACAATTTGTTGAGACATCAGTGGATGAGCAGTTAATAGTACCTAGCTGGCAATTATCAGCAAACTTGGCCAAGCATACTTCTGGGACTTTGGCTTCGAATAGTGCAAAATAAATGCCACTGATGAATAAGACACAGCACTGAATAGTGTGGTAGCCCACTGGCTAAAGTTTTATGTATAGAGGGAGTACCCACAAATTCTATGTAAAGTTTTATGTATGAAGGGAGTACCCACAACTTCTACATAAAGCTTTATGTATGAAAGGAGAACCCACAATGTCTACATAAAGTTTTATGTATGGAGGGAGTACCCACAAATTATACATAAGGTTTTATGTATGAAGGGAGTACCTACAACTTCTACCTAAAGTTTTATGTATGGAGGTAGTACCCACAACTTCTACGTAAAGTTTTATATATGGAGGGAGCACCCACAAATTCTAAGTAAAGTTTTATGTATGAAGGGAGTACCAACAACTTCTACATAAAGTTTTATCTACGGAAGGAGTACCCACAACTTATATATAATGTTTTATGTATGGAGAGAGTACCCACAACTTCTACATAAAGTTTTAATTATGAATGGAGTACCCACGACTTGTATATAAAGTTTTATGCATTGAGAGAGTACCCACAACCTTCTACATAAAGTTTTATGTTTGGAGGGAGTACCTACAACTTCTACATAAAGTTTTATGTATGAAGGGAGTACCTACAACTTCTACATAAAGTTTTGTGAATAGAGGTAGTACCCACAACTTCTATGTAAAGTTTTATGTATGAAGGGAGTACCCACAACTTATACATAAAGTTTTATGTATGGAAGGAGTACCCACAACTTCTACATAACATTTTATGTATGGAGGGAGTACCCACAACTTCTTCATACAATTTTAATTATGGAGGGGGTACCTACAACTTCTACATAAAGTTTTATGTACGGAAGGAGTACCTACAACTTTTAAGTTAAGTTTTATGTATGGAGGGAGTACCACAACTTTGACATAAAGATTTGTGTACTGACGGTGTACCCACAACTTCTATGTTAAGTTGTATGTATGAATGGAGTGCCCACAACTTCTACATAAAGTTATATGTATGGAGGGAGTACCCAAAACTTCTACATAAAGTTTTATTTGTGGAGGTAGTACCCACAACTTATAGATAAAGTTTTATGTACAGAGGGAGTACCTACAACTTCTACATAAAGTTTTATGTATGAACGGAGTACCCACAACTTCTACATTATGTTTTATGCATGAAGGGAGTACCCACAACTACTACATACAATTTTATGTATGGAGGGAGTACCCACAACTTTTACATAAAGATTTGTGTACTGAGGGAGTACCCACAGCTTTTACATTAAGCTTTATGTATGAAGGGAGTACGCACAACTTCGACATAAAGATTTGTGTACTGAGGGAGTACCCACAACTTCTATGTTAAGTTTTGTGCTTGAAGAAAGTACCCACAACTTCTACATAAAGTTTTATGTACAGAGGGAATACCCACAACTTCTATATAAAGATTTGTGTACTGAGGGAATACCCACAACTTTTATGTAAAGTTTTATGTATCAAGGGAGTACCTACAACTTCTATGTAAAGTTTTATGTATGGAGGGAGTACCCACAACTTTCACATATTGGGAACTGTTGGATAGCCAGTTTAGAATCAAATGAACAATATTGATATTTATGTTAAGTTTATTTATTTTTTCAACAATACCAGCAAGGGAATGTGGCCAAAAGCCTTGAACAGGTCAAGCTAAACAGTGTGCGCTGAGTGACTTCTGTTCACAAACTCTGTATCCTTTTCAAAGAAGTCTAATATGCTCAGGAGACATAACCTGCCTTTCACAAAATTAAACCGATTGCCATCTTGATCAGCTAAGTCGCTTGTGTCCACATTAGAGAGTTCTGCTATGATACATTCCATGATGCTGTATATAATGGCTAGGAGCTCATGGGCCTGGAATTACCCAGGTCTGTAGAGGGACCACTTTTGTGCAGGTGAGTCACAGTGGCTATTATTCAGGCATCAATCCAAAACCCTGTGACTAGGCTGAGGTTGAAGAATTTAAGTACAGCCCCAGGTAGTGCATGCTTCGCAGTGATGGGAATGCAACCTGGTATGTTGTTTGGCCATAGAAGTATTATTTTAGCCTTTGTATTGGATCTGGTGGCTTGTTAAAAACTAATTGAAGGGAAAAGTACATTTTCAGAGGTAGTGGCGGCAGAATTGTAGGTGGGTAGGGTAAAGTTAGCAGTAGGTTTGTCTGCTAGGATATTGACTACATCCTTGGCATCAGAATGTGTGATGTTTCTATTGAAGAGCTCATTGCGTTGTTCAACATTATTCCTTAATCCCTTAACATGAGAGACAAAATATTTGTAGTTTCCTTTGATATCTGTAGCAACCTTAAATCTGTCCTGTGCTTTACACCTTCTAAGTGTGGCCTTATGTTCCTCGCCAGCATATGTCGCTGTGGTGCTGAGCTAGGAGAGTTGTTCATGTCTTACAGATTTTCATTCTTTTCCTTCATTATCCTCAACCTCTTTAGGTGATGCTATTAGTCACAGATGAATGCAGCAGACTCCCAATTGATTCCATTTCTGGGGGATTGTGGGAAATTTGTCTAGGTCTTCAACAAGCCGAAGTAGGTTTGTCCTGGAAAATTCCCTAAAGACGTTTGCATTGGTGATGGAGTGGCATCGGCAGACATGACAGACAAGATGACTGAGCTGAGGGATGAATAGATGTGGAGAGACAAAAAAGCCAGTCTGATAAGAGCCGGGTCAGGGATATTAGAGCCTCTCGTGGGTAATTTTACAATTTGATACCCCATGTTTGGCGTTAACAGTATCTGTGAAATGCTGAACATATCCATTTTAGAGGTTTAAATATGCCAGTTAATAGCTGGCTGACTTAAGTTATTTATCAAATGGGTATTTTGATTGATATTTAACTCCTCAGGGGTAATTTCCGTGATGAGCAGGGGATATTGGTGGGGTTCTATAGCAAGCAGTGAAATAACAGTGAGATTTATTGAGTGTTGTTTGGATTTTTTAAATCTCCATGTCAGGGTTGTGGTTAATTTGGCATGCGGTGATAGTGTTTCTGACAAATAGAGATACTCCACTACAGGTACCTAAGGTTCTGAAGGCATAGCAGGTGCTAAACCCTGGTATCAAAGGAGTGTTCTTGTTCGACTGAAACTGTGTCACAATAACTACACAAATATGATTGTGCTTGAGTGATAGGATGGGCCAAGGTTCTGGCATCTTCCTTTTTAGTCGTACGTAGTGCCGCCATGATCTCTGAACTTGGGTTTGAATCTGACATTTCTGAGTGCCCTTTAGAAGGACTCTTCTTCAAAAAGGCACTATGAGGCAGCAAAAACTTTATTTGGTATGCAGGATTACTAGTATGAGCGGTGTAAGCCATCATTATTGAAACAAATATTTTTGTCTACTATCTTATCCAAGGCCAGCACATACCAGATTCCCTTAGAATGACTCCAAATACTTACCCAGTTATGAAAGCCAATCACCTTGCCTTGGAATCTAGGCATCATTCTAGGTGAAGAAAATATTCAACTCAAGCAAGAATCATGTCTTTCTTGCATCTAAAACATGAATTGTTCCACCGTGTCTCTTTACATGCCCCTGGTTATTCAGTTTCAAGTAGTCCTTTACTAGACCAAAGTCATATTTGCCTGATTTAGGAGACCTTAGGACCCCTGTGATATCACGGGTGCTGGCACCAGACAATAGGTTTACAGTCACTCAGTCACCTTGTTCTTGTCCATTCTGATGACTGTCAAATCTGTGTGCATACGTATAGATTCACCTGTGACTTAAACATTTCCCTCACTAGAATTATGTAGTCAGACTTATTTGGCCTTATGAGCATAAGCCTGCTTTCCTGGTGACTGTTTGGTGAGATATGTTGATTTGCAGTATGTATGTTAGGGAACAGGTGTTGCTTCATGAACTGGAAGCTGGGATTTTTTTTTAATATCTCTTTGCCCCCAATTTTTGCTAACCATCAGACCCTTGCTTGACCAATGGGCCAATTCATTCCTCACATTAAGACATATTGCCAACTAAAAGGAGCTGTAATTCTGGAAGTCACCATGACTGCTGATTTTTTTTTTCTTTTTGCAGTCCTACCTCCACTATGCATACATGGCAACTTGTCAAGGTTCAGTGTGCAATGAGCGTCAGCGCAGGCACATCACTCACTTCCATGAGTGACATAACTGTTCAGTGCAGCCACGCCCCCTTGAAATCAGCAGCCCCATGAAGACTCTGGTCTTCACTGGGGAGTCAGTCATAGAAACATACCTACTTGGGTGTACGCTCCCACTAAACCACCATGCAGTAACATCTGGGTTAGGCATAAGCCAGCTGTCTATACTGTCTTACTGCTCACAGATAGATTGAAAATAATGTGTTAGGCCATGTTGCAGGATGAAGGAGGACTAGGACTGATAGTAATACTTGGGGACTGGGGAGAGACTACTGTCGAAAACCAAAGGGGATTATGGGTAATGTACTTAAGAAGATGCTCTGAGATTAGGCTATATTGCACAATATGATGATATCTTCACATAACTAATTTGCAGAATTACAAATCCTAATAATAAGCAGGTGGCTTTGTAGTACTATACAGGTCACTTGTGCACACTGCAGAACAGTTACTAGGCACCGAACACAATAGCATTAATTTATGTTAGAGAATGACTGGCAAGCACTAACTCTGCTCTGTTAATACCACAGGGATACATTTTAGGGTCAGAGAGGCTGGGTGCTGAACATTGTAGATAGTGTTATTAACCATAGAATATTCACCAATCCTTAGGATGGAACTGCTAACTTTATGTGGCTAATTTGTATAGTCACAGGCATTTGCAGTGCTCAGGATACTTGAACAAACCACAAAGCAGTCACCAGGAACTAGCTTCTACAGCTGCCTGTAAAATTAGAGCAGTCAATAAACAGTAATACTCAATAGATCAGTATACAAACAGAAGGGCAGTTTCTCGCACTGGTCCCTAAATAATGCAGTTAATTAAAAAATGCAATACACTTAGAACCAGATGCAAAATTTCAAGCTTCTAAAAGCAAAGCTGTTATGAAACAGTAACATCAAACAGGACAAGTAAGTTGGATTTCATAATTCTGGTGTACCCATTAGAGTAATTTCTGGGAACTGCTCCCTAAATAATATAGTCAACTAAAATCCAATGCACTGTACACTAGGCTAATTGCAGGCTAGTTTAATTTAAACCCCACTGCTAGTTCTCACCAGTATAAGAGGACGAGATGAGACTGGAAGTATCTTCTAAAATCAATATTATGCTATTTATTTTTGAGTAACTCAAGAGACACAGGTTTTAAGAACACAACAGTTATATAGATGAAATGAAAATCCAAAAGAGTCACAAGACAACAGTCATAGATCAGGGGTAACTCACAGTTGAGAGAAGCTTCTAAAGGCAAATTTACAATAGAGGTAGGCAAGCCAATGGACACTAGATTTAAGAACACTCCAAGGACAGGATGAGTAGGTGGGAAAAAAATCCAGCTTAATCACAGAGCACCAGCTGTAGAGCACAGCTCCCAAAGATTAAATACTTTTCCCTGTTCTGCTTATCACTTTGCAGACAAAGAATGCAATGCAAATAACACACACACACACACTGATGCATACAGACACAACCAGTTTAATTTTCCCATTGTAGTGACTATCTGGCAGGAGAGGCTATGTATGGAAGAGCTATTATAGTTTGTGGTGTGGTTCTGCTCAGCCTTCCCAGTATATATCAATCTGAACAGATTGTCAAAGCCTCACACATAAAGAGAAAAAGATCCACAGAAAGAGATACATGCACACAGACATGCACACTCTCCCATCAGGTAGCAGTCATACAGAACCCCCACCCACACACACACACACACACACACACACACACACACACACACACACACACACACACACACACACACACACACACACACACATACATGCACACTATGCAGTCATGTATGTTCAATCATAGTACCCACTGAGACTAACAGAGCCACTCAAAATACACACTTCCCCCCCAGGCGAAACTTGTCTGCTTTACGCTATAGAGATTCTCTTATAGTAATGTACAAATGCAGTACTTCTATTAACTGGAATGAAAACATAACTTTTACTGCAATTGGTAATAAACTTGTCTTTGTATTTCTACAGACCTATTGAAATCTTTTCTGCTTTTCAGCTTCCTTCCGTATGTGGCAGCAAGTGAACTTTTGGTTATAGTGATGTTTTGTTGTACTTATTTCTGTTTGTAGTTAGTTTTTCAGGATGCCGCTCACCACAGAATGCAATGCACTTAGAAATCATTTATACTAGCTTGAATGGCAATAAAGTGATGTATTAGTACTCCAAAATATCTGAAGGGTGAGGCATATTCTTGTTGCAGCCAAGCATGTACTGCAAGCCCACTTGTGAAGATCTGACAAGTCTTTGTAGGCTTTTATGTAGCATATTTTATTAATTTTAATTTTAATGGTTTAAGAAATAATCTTGTTAACATTAACTGTAAACCTACATTTTTCTAATATAGTTGGATTTTCTGCAACTATAATACTATTAAACTACCCTTATCATACCAATGACATTTTCCCCAACTTTTAGATTGTATATTGTGCTATTGTGCTACACAAAGGATTAGTGGTGTACCAATATGAAACGTCATGCATGGTCACATGATTACATAAGCATACCACTGCAAATGTCAGTAAAGAATAATTTGGTCCTTGCTTGTAATAAATGAGTATTGATACATGTGATGTTTCTTTCTTAATTTACTGTCCTTCTTTCTATTTAGTGCTAAAGCTTTTGAAGATGGCCACAGGGATGAGAGCTTTACTCGATACTGTAGTGCAGGCACTACCGCAGGTACAAATATGGTGAAGTTTTGCATATGACATAATATTTACTGTTCATGACAGCACAGGTCATTATTGTTGATTAAGTATTGTGTTCTCATTTACAGGAAAATGTTAGCATCTGCTCACCACTCCTCATAGTCATTAGTATTCCAGTACCTCTACTGAGTCCCAGTATCTGAAGGCTGATTTTATTTACTATCTGTATTACTTATTAACAGGTAAATGGAGAGCAAATTGACTATTTTCAGACATGAGCTGGAAGAAGCAGTACAAAAATAGGGAAAAATGCAACAAGCAGTTACGTGCGATATGCTATACATGTAACAGCAATACAGTTTGGTAATAACAGTGAATAAATGACTGATGATCATATAGCAACCCTGTAGAGTACCATAGATATTTGCATTAAAACAATATGATCAGCAATAAGGTGTTGCTGTGTGCACCTTCCTTTTACACTGCTGCATAGTGACAGTTGTTAGACTATGTATCTACATCAGACATCTGTCAGTATTGCACATGAAATGCCATCTGTACTAGAACTGGTCTGCATTACAAGTGCAGCTCTGAATTATAGCTTTGTATAATTATAATATTCCTGAATCATTCCTGTATGTCAACAATTCACACTGTAATTCACCTCTACTTGGAAAGCCAGACTGAGTGCCAACTAGAGTGGTAATTCTTATTCTTTATTCCATTTCTCAGAAAGCTATCATAGCATTTCATATTTGCCATTGTGTTTTTTCACTTCAGAAATATTGCATAAACATTCAGTCAATCTAGAAAAACACACATTTTGTTCAAAATTGAAAATTATCTTCCTCAACATGTTGAATAATAGTGCACAGATTAAAAAAATGACATAAATACATCATAACTAACACTGAAATTTAACTACATAAAGTGCAGGAAAACCAGATCAATATAAAACAAAACAAGGGTATACACATGCTCTGCAATACTAGAAAAATAAGAGAAAAAATGAGCCTACACTGCCCTTCCCCGAAGGAAGAACTGAACGGAATGCATCTCTTACTTCTTTGCATTCTCAATATTTATTTTATTTTATTTATTTATTTTACATTAGTTGACCAGGATTGTCCAACTGAGCTTCAGAGACATTTTTCAGCGGAGGCCCAGGGAGAAAATCTCCAACGTATACAATTTTCATTATAAATTAGCATTAAACAGCAATGTTAAAGGATTATTGCAAGACTTTAAGTACCAATACAATGTTATACAGTGTCAATAATCAGGAGTATAGCAAAACCCTTTCAAGATGTATAAAAAGAAAATATGTCTAAGATGAATATAGTTTTTGGGGTAATTGGTTACAAAAACCCAGTTTTATCATGATGTAGTTGCATGAAGGCATGACAATTACAACAGAATGTTTCTCTGAGTCATTTGCTTAATATATTTTAGAAGACAGTAGAAAGAGTAGTCAAGGAAGATCAGAGAGAGCTAGTGAGAAGAGTGAGTTAAGGGCAGAAAGTAGATTAAGGTATGAGAAGTAGGGGATGTTTAAGGAAGGAGAATGCAGTGGCAAGAAAAGTGACTTTTAAAGTGCTCTTTGGTGGCTGTCTTAAATTGTTTAGGATGTGTAAGGGTCCTGATTTCTAGTCGGAGCTTATTACAGGCAATAGTGGGGTGATAGCTGTACATGCTGTGTACAAATTTAGACTTGGGTTTGTAGATTTGTAGTGGGTCTTGGTTAGACCTTCGGAGATTTCTGGAGGGAGAATAATGGGAGATGAGAGGGGATAGTGCTGGGCAGTGGGAAGGCTGGTACAGGATTGAATGAATGATCTGGAGTTGAGAGAGAAAAAGCTGGTGGGGTAATTTAAGCCAGTTTAGGTGTTTAGAGACTGTAACGGGA
Organism: Protopterus annectens; assembly: GCF_019279795.1. Classification (NCBI taxonomy): domain Eukaryota; kingdom Metazoa; phylum Chordata; order Ceratodontiformes; family Protopteridae; genus Protopterus; species Protopterus annectens. The sequence goes on from NC_056725.1 coordinate 1,613,683,639, forward strand.
TTTGTACGTTTGCTGGGCAGCAAATCTAGCTACCTTGTTGTAGGTAGATTCGAGTTTGGTCAGCAGTGCTGAGTTAAGATTTGTGAGAATTTGAGAATTGTACATTAGACCGGGTGGAAGGTAGCTAAGAGAGAGAGTAATCTTAGCTTCAGAGGTAAGGAATTTCTTGTTACGGTAAAGGAGCCCTAGTCTTGAATGAGTCTTTTTGATACAGTTATTAAAATGCAAGTCAAATTTAAGCTGGTCATCGATGGTTACGCCTAAGAGCTTAGTGATGGATTCTACCTGCATGGGTGTGTTATTAAGGGACTGTATGGAGAAGGATGGTTTAATATTGTTGAACGTTTTAGGTAGGAAGAGTAACAGCTTTTTTTTTATGGTTAAGTATGAGCTGTTTTTTGGAGAGCCATGTTTCAACTAAGTTAAAAGATGCCTGAGTAGCTGAGAAGAGCTTAGAGGGAGAGTTGGCTGTGGTGATGACTGTAGAGTCATGTGCGTATTGCACTAAAGATGACTAAGGACAGCAGGTATAGAGCTGATTAGTAAAGATATTAAAAAGTAAATGCCCTAGGATAGACTCTTGAGGTACATCCATTTTTACAGGGAGAGGAGGGGAGAGTGCAGAGTGCCATCTCACTGATTGAGATCTATCAATGAGGTAGCTGGAGAACCATGCAACAGGATCAGAGGAGAAGTTGAAGTTATGCAGTTTGTGCAGCAGAAGAGAGTGTGAGACAGTGTCGAAAGCTTTTGAGAGGTCCAAGAATAAGCAAGAAATAAGTTTATGGTCATCCGTGGCTATAGAGACAATGTTGAGGAAGGATAATAGAGCTGTAATATTTGTGTCTGAAGCCATGGTGAGTGGGTGTAAGCAGATTTTATTGTATCATATACTGCATAACTTGCTTATGAATACATTTCTCTAGTACTTTAAAGAGAGGGGAGAGGATAATGATAGGTATAAAGTTGGAGATATCAGAGGAGTTTCCTTCTTTTTGTATAGTAGAGTGTAGCATTGTTTCCAGATGGAAAGGACTTTAGATTCAGAGATAGAGCAATTATTTAGGATAGATACAGGGGGAGCAAGAGAGTCAGCTGCTAGAAGAAAAGTGGAAGGAATATTGTCAGCTGATGCTGAGCATGGTTTTAATTTAGAGAGAAGAGTTTTGATGTAGCTAGTAGGTACAGGTTTGAGGGAGAAGGTATTTGAGGAGATAGTATTAGGAGTAGGTTCAGAAAAGTTGGAGATGTTAGTAGTAGAAGAGTTTGGGTTAGGGTTCAGTAGCTTAGATTTGTTTGTTTGTGTCTTTCGGCTTTTCCCGGTTAGGGGTCGCCAGAGAGGAACTCCGGTCCGCTAATTATTGGCAGTAGATTTTTACGTGCTGGCTTGCCGGGCCTAACGCACAACCTTCAACAAAGGAATGCCCATTCACGCATGTCGATACAGAGAAGACGCTGTAACTGAGAATCGAATGGGCAGTGTCTAACTGTGAGGCGACAATGATACCGCAGCACCACCACCACAGTAAACACAGGTTCAGTAGCTTAGATATTGAATTGATAAAATAGGTATTAAAGATAGTGGCAATTTCTTCAGATGTCTTGTCTGGGCATGGATTGGGGGAGCTAGGATTACCGGGATGTAATATTTGGTTAATAGAGTTCCAGAATTTTTTAGGATTAGATTTTAGGGCTGTGGGAGGTTTGTTATGGAAGTCCTTTTTATCTTTGTTTATGTGTTTTTGTCAGATTTCTGAGTTCTTTATATTTTTGCAAGTCTGCAGGGAGCTTAGTTTGTGACCATTTTTTCCATAGTTTGTCTCTAGTTATCATAAAGTGCAGTGGCTTTTGAAAGCCACGGAGATATGGTGGACTTAATTCAGACTTTGCAAGGGGGAGCAAGTGAGTCTAAGATGCTAAGGAAGGTGGAGTTGAAAGCTAGAACTGCTTCTTCTAGTGGAGGTTGGGTAAGGAATTTCCAATTTACGTTAGAGAGGAGGGCATTAAAGGTTTCTGGATGGAAGTTAGAGAGTTTGTGACAAGTGATAAATCTAGGAGGTTTTGAGAAGTGGGGAGTGAACCTAAGCACTTTTATAGGAGAGTGATCACTCAGGGTCTTTGGTAGGGTTTCAGGGTTATGATATTTGGAAGGATTAGATACAAGTATCCAGTCAATAAGAGTACAAAATGTGTGAGAGTTGTTTGTATGAGTAGGTTGGGAGATTAGCTGTGTAAAGCCATATAAATTAATATGAGTATTAGAGTTTGGATTACTGAGAGTTAACCAGTTAATGATGACATCCCCAAGGAGGATAGTTTAATTGGGGATGAGTTGATAAAAGTATGAAAGAATATTCCGAGCAGAGGTATGTTGTCTCCTGGAGGAATATAGATGTGTGCTACTGTGATAATGGTGTAGTCATTGATTTTTAAGGTTAGCTGTAAGTAGTTCAGCAGGAGAAAAGGATGGGATAGGCTTCATAATACTTGCAATGGTGAGGTGGTTGGAGAATAGGATGGCTACACCACCCCCTTTTTTGTTTTTTTGGTATCTATGTGGAGTTTATTACAACCAGTAGGGAGAATGTTTTTATCAGAAGTTTGGGGATTAGCCAAGTCTCTGTTAGGGTGATGACATCAGGGGTGTGCAAGGCTATCCAGGCATAGATTTCACTAACTTTATTTAGAATACTATGGATGTTCATAGATTAAAAGTAAATATGTTGGTTTGGAGAGGATGCGTTTTTTTTAAGTAGGGAGAGGTAGAGTTATGCATGGTGGGGTGATGGATGGGTCCAGGATTTGGATGTATGTCTCCTGATAGAAGCAGGGCTACATAAAGGTGGTAAAGTTTAAATTTAAGTGGGTCATAAAATAAGTACTTAGTCTTGGTTTTAAATGCTAGAGAGTGAGAGGGAAGAATTTTGATTTTAGGCAGAGGGATGTTCATGAAAAAGATAGAGGAGGAGATTGTAATAGAGTACTGCAGAGATGACAAGCAGTTAGTATGAGGATTAGTGGGATCTCTATGGACAGGTGGTAATGGAGAAGTACAAGATGTAAGAATGAGAAGGAGAAGTAATGAAGGCAATAGGAAAACAGTGGGGGTTGCAATAACCATGGCCTAAGGTGGGGAAGTAGGATTGGGATGGAGTGAGGAGTGGGTAAGGTACTAGGAAAAGTAAGTTGTTGGACCTGTTAGACAGCTGAAGCAAAATTTAAGTGAAACAACCTGTAGGGGAAGTAGGAGATATGTAGGAAGAAGGAGGATTTGCAGCAGACTGAACTATGAAGTGATAAGTAGGGGATGGTAAGGTGTTTAGAATATTTTAGCAGACAGGAAGAGGTGGAGTTAGGGGTGGAAGGGATTATGTGGTTAGGTATAAAGGAAATGATATGGGGGTGGGTGAGAATGGGGTGGGAAGGCAGCAAATGGAGCGGGATGGGGCAGAAATGGCAGTCGCCACAAGAAACAGTCAGCAGGCCAAGAGGGAAACAGTAAGAAGCACACAGTGAGAGCCAGCAGGTAAGTAGAAGAGGTGGGGAGGTGTAGACAGAGAAGGAAGAGATGTTATAGCTAGGTATACACAGGTATCTGCAGTAAGATGAAAACAGTTAAAAGGAAACCACAAACAGAAAAACAAAAAGAGTATAGCTAACTAAGAGAGAGTTGACACTAGGGTAGTGACTAATGTATAGATGGCAAAGAGAGACAGAGGCAAGGTTTCTAAACAGGTGAGTATGGGGGGATGGTCTCAGTGGTATGTAGGTATCCTGTACCGTAGAAAAAGCAAGACTAATTTGTAGTATGAGCTTAGAACATACTTTAGTGTAAACTGTTTATACAGTAGACCACAGGAGTAATTCCAGGAGTTGGAGCAGTATCAGTAAAGGTAGACACAGTCTTGAGAGAAGACACTTTGCTGTTAAAACCTAGGGAAAACAGGAGGGGAGAGAGTGCGTTGAATATAAAAGCTAGGGAAAAAAAACAAAAACAACAGAGGTGCTATATATGCAACTACTGATAACAGCTAGAGAGGAGTTAGTTGAAATAAAATATGAAAAGTACATAAATAAATAAAATTAAAGTAATATGATATTAACTTTACAGATTAGAACAGTAACAATGTGAGACAAAAGTTCAGTAACTTGCTTCAGCTATAGCAGTTTCACATAATGGAAAACCTGTGAACCATGATGTCTTATACAGTATTTATTTTTTCTCAATTGTTTTTATTGAAAATTTTAACAACAAAACATTAATATATGATAATATAAATATTATAACACATATATACATATCTAAAAGAACAATAGTAAACAACAACTACAATACCTAGTTAAAATGGTGTCTAGTATATAATAAAGCTTGTTAAACAGAAAAAGAAATGTAACAAAAGTAGTTGTTAGTTAATTACTAAAGTCTGTTTATCCAGCAGTTCTTTGAATTTCAACCATATATTGTATGAAGAGGTGACTCTAGATGTTCTTGTCTGGATCATGATAAGTTCAAGATGACAGAATTCAGTTGCTGAGTGTACAAATTTCCTCATAGTAGGAGTCTTTTGATTCTTCTAATTTTTGGTGAAGACTTTTCTTGTTAATGTTAAGATACTCCATAAATTAGGATATTTTATTTTGTGACGCAAGTGGGAATAGGTGTATTACATAAAATAAAAGATTTGGTCAGCATAAAATGTATCATTAAAAACAGACTATAAGAGAGAATTCATATTATCCCAATATGTTTTACATTTTAGATGATCATAAAACATATGTGCCAGTCAGCTTTAACATTTAGTTTACATCTCCAGCACCTTATGCCTTTATTATACATCAGTTCAACTTTATGTGTTGTGATAAAGGTTCTGTTTAAGAACTTCCAAGAGAATATCCTCCACCTTAGTGATGAAGTAGTTTGTTTTGAAGACTGAAGTATTAGTTTTTCATCATCTTCACTTGGGGAGTTATTATTGACAAGTCTAAAATAATCCCAATAGCTTTCTCTGTGACATACTGTAGATTTCTTAAGTGCCTTACATATTTTAGATAGATGCCACTTTCCAATTATATTCTGGTACATTAAAATAATGAGTAAATCAATGAATGTGTAGGGAAATAATTTCTAACTGTTGGTTGCATTAAATTAATTTTATGTTCAACTAATTGTCTACAATTTTGAATTTCTAAACACTTATCTTTGCTTCACTCAAACTTATTAATGACATGGTCAACATTTTGTAATGTCCCATTGTCTACTAATTGATATCAGTATAACAGTTTTTTTTTGTCTTTAAATGTAGTCATTGTTGTTAAATTAAGTGTATTAATAATATTTTGAGTATAAGCAATTGTGAAAACAAAGAAAACCTGTGCTTTATATTCAGGGTTCTGGAAAATTAAATTTTTAAAGGAGGTTATTATCATATTAGTATAAGAATTAACTGGTTTGTTTTTGTTTTCTATAAAATAGTCTTTTGCTAAACAATGAAGTTCATTAGCAGCTATTTTAGTATGATATGATTTCATTAAATTATTGGATTTACACCAAATACCTCACTGATTATCTTTCCATTTGGCACTATAATTGTTATTTAACCATGAAATTATTGTCTTAACTATTGAGGATAAGGAATATAATTCTAAATCTGGAAGAACAATACCACCTGATGTTCAATCTCTAATGTGATGGTTTAAAGCCAATCTATGCTCATTAGGAAATCATAAAAAAACTCAGAAATAAAGAATTATTCTATTTTATATTTTTTGGGGAGTGGGAGGGGTAAGGATTGTATTATATATAGAATTTTAGAAAGATAGTCATTTTAATTAAGGAGAGCCACTCTTCCATAATGAAAAAAATGTTCCATTTATTAAAAGTTTGTTTTATGGAATTTAAGTTATTATAAGTAAGGGTTGTTATATAATTTAAATTATGAGACAATATTATCCATAAGTAAGAGATTTTACCATCTATCACAATGTATTCATGTAATTTCTTATCTATTTTAATAATATTATAATTATCAGGTAGTATTTTAGTCTTATTCTCGTTAAAACTGAGTGCTGAATGTTTCTATTGCTTGGAATACTGTAATAAGAGAAGAATTGCAATCAGTAAAAATTAATAGGATGTCATCTGCAAATAATTGTATTTTTGAGATTAAATCATTATTTATTAGTATGCCTTTGATGTTTTTATTTGATCTTATATAATTTGCAAAAGATTCCATAACTAGAGCAAAAAACTAAGTGGGCAATGTGCAACCCTGTTTTGTACCTTTAGTAATCATGATTGATTGGGAAGTATATGAGCCCATCTTAATATATGCAAAGGAGTTTTCATAGAGAAGTTTCATTAATTGTAAGAAATTGTTTGAAAAACTACATTCCTCCAGTACTAATAATAAGTACTGCCAATTAACTAAATCAAATGTACTATTGGTATAATCAATTATTGATGGTATTCTCTTAATATTATCAGAGGCGTTTCTGTTCATTATAAACCCAGTCTGATCATTGTTTACCAACATTGGAAGAAATCGTTTTAGTCTAGTGGAATAGATTGCCATGACTGTTTTATAATCTACATATAATAAGGAAATTGAACTATGTGAAAAACATTCAGTTGAGTCCTAATCAGGTTTTAAAATTGGGGATATTAGAGTGCATTTTCAGGATGGTAGTACCGTCGTAAGTCCTTTAACCATTGAAAAGACCTCTAGCAAAACACTCAAAGCATCATTAGTAATCATTTAGTATAGTTCGGGTATTATACCATAATTTTCAGGTGCCTTATTGGGCTTTAATTCATTAATTTGAATTTTGAGTTAAGACATTGATGTAGGCATGTAAATTATTTTATTTGATCCTCTGACAGCCTATTTTCAGTGCATTTTGTATAAATGTTTTAATCAAATCTTGTGCATCCATTATTGGTTTGTGTTAATTAATCTTATTAAAATGAGACCTGAAAACATCCAAAATATCTTCTATTTCAGTAAACTTCTTTATACTACTAGAGGAGTATAATTCTTTGATATTGTTTAGATATAACAATCATTTTGTTCAAGTAGCCAATTTATGCATGGATTTATGATTTATGGAATAATAAGTTATTTTAATCTTTTCTAAATTTATAATAGTTTTGTTATAAAATTTCTAAATATTTACTGTTTAAGCTATTTATTTTTTCCTTAAGTTATTATTTCCTTTTTGACTATCTAATTTTAACTTATCAGTTTTCTCCTGTAAATCCATCAATTCTTTGTCCCATTGTTTATTCTACCAACTAGTAATTTTGCCAAAAATATATGCATGTAAAGAGTCCCATTCAAAAATCTCTCAGGTGTTGTTACCTATATGATTAATTGTGTCTGTATCATAATATCGACAGCTTAGGTTGTCGAATCCAAAATCAGCAGCACGTAAGCGTCGAAAGTAAAAAACAGAGAATGGCCAAATCATCAAATTCTTTCCTAGGGAAAGAATTCACATGGACATCTGCAAACAAAAATAAACAAACACACCCAAACATAGTTGGGAGCTTCACCCCCACACCCCTGATGTGGGATAGCTGTGCCCCCCCCCACACCCCCTAACTAAATATCCCAACTCTGAGACCACTCTCCATTGAGGAAAGGGCAAATCCCTGAGAGTGGCAATGCAAATTCTTTCCAGAGGAGAGAATTCGATGATGTGGCCATTCACTATTTTAAGCATTTGACGTTTAGGTCTTGATGAATACGCATTCGACAACCTAAGCTGTCGACAAATCAATAGGGAACTGATTGATTTAAATTAAAGTTTGAATTTCTTTATTAAAGAACTCCTTAATTCCTTTCATATTGGTTATATATGCAGGAATACTTTTACTTGGGATGTTATTATTAGAATTCAATATAACTTCAAATGTTACTGTGTTGTGATCTGACAGTGGGCAAGAGATTACTTTAACGTTATCTATTCTACTAGTGATCTCATTTAAAACATAATCTCCTCTATCTATTTGTAATTGTGTCCAATGCATGTGTTATAAATGTGTAAAGAAGAGTGAGCCTGAAAACTCATTTATATCTTTCATATTATATAGGTCAGTGAACTCCATCAAAGTCTTGACTGAGGCAGGCTTCTTCCTTTTACAGCTAGTGTTGGTATCGTTGCCAGATAAAATACAGTTAAAAACACCTGCAGATATAATGTTTCCCTTTGATATTCATATTATTTCCCCCAACTGTTGTTTAAATGTTTGTATTCCCAATCCAGGAATTATATGAGCCAATCTTAATATATGCAAAGGAGTTTTCATAGAGAAGTTTGATTAATTGTAAGAAATTGTTTGAAAAACTACATTCCTCCAGTACTAATAATAAGTACTGCCAATTAACTAAATCAAATGTACTATTGGTATAATCAATTATTGATGGTATTCTCTTAATATTATCAGAGGCGTTCCTGTTCATTATAAACCCAGTCTGGTCATTGTTTACCAACATTGGAAGAAATTGTTTTATTCTAGTGGAATAGATTGCCATGACTGTTTTATAATCTACATCTAATAAGGAAATTGGACTATGTGCAAAACATTCAGTTGAGTCCTAATCAGGTTTTAAAATTGGGGATATTAGAGTGTATTTTCAGGATGGTAGTACCGTCATAAGTCCAGGACTTTATGCACATCTTCTTTAAATAATGGAGACACTTGCTTGATCATCTCAAAAGGGATTGAGGCTGCCTTACCGATTTTAGTTAGAGAAGAGGTACCTAACACCCATGTGGAGATCTGGTTGTTGGAGTCTACTCAGAGTTTCTCTTTAGAGAGTGTGCCACTACAAAAGAGGATGTATAGAAGACAAAATTAATGGAAATTCTTGCCATAGAAGATGTCAGTGAAGACTCAGTCTTTTCTGTGTCTTCAATGGTTTTGAGGTAAGCTAGTTCAAGATAGTCATCAGATAAGTACCTCTTGGAGTACCGACCTTCCATATTCCTGTGAAAACTTCTATTTTTGCGTATGTCTAAGAGAAAGGGAAAGTGTCTGGTGGATGACAGATTCCATGTAGACACTCTTGCACAGTTTGTCTTTTCTGCTTAAGAGAGGATCACAACATTCAGTTGTGCTCTGTATGTTTACATTTACAACTGAAAGGAAAATGGGTCAGCATAAGTCTCTGAAACTTTATATGGAAAACCAGCAGCTTAAAGCCCTGACAAAACTGACTATGGATTTAAGTGACAGTACCTCGGATGCCTCCCATCCAATTGTTAAGAAGAAAAAAAAAAGCCATGAGAGAGGTTCCTGTAATGTCTACTGTTGTATATTTTGTTCTCTGGTCCTCAGTGGATGACTCCACCATGGCCATATTAGTACTTTTTGACCATCTGCTAATTTTGACCCCTCTTTCACTGCTTCTTGTGAAGCCACTAAGAGTCTGAAGTTTAGCATGTCTAACAGGACCTCAATCAGAGAAGAGATAACTGTGCTTGGTCAACTCAGAAAGGACTGATGGTGTATAAAAGATTTTGGTTAGGAAAGACATACCTGACATATCTGGCACATGTGGGAAGGTCCATATGTCAGAGTCCACCTGGAGTTTCTCTTTTGACTCTCCAAATGAAAATACTAAGAAGGTCAAACACCTCTCTACATACACTTCTTATAAATAATCCAGAGATTAGTGTTTTTCTTTTGATAAAAGTGTTTTTAAGGACTTTTACCCAATTCACACTACTTCTCCAGCTTTTTCACATTTAAAACGAAACAGATCCCACTTAACTTCTGGCAGTAGTACTGATATTGAGAAGATGGGGTTAGATTATATCTCCCAAGTGTATCCACATCAAAACTTTGAATCCTAATCTAAGGAAAATGTTTCTTCAATTTCCTGTGTGGAAGAAGTTTCTTGTGCTTACAGTATAGGAAGAATCAGGGAGTTGTTTCATTGGGAGTAAAAATAAATATCTGACATACAAAGGAAGTAATATAAGGAAGAATCAAGTTGTTTCATTGGGAGTAAAGATAAATATCTGACATACAAAGGAGGTAATATAACCTTTTACAGCTAGAAACTTTTAAACCACTGGCCATGCCTCCTGCCATTGGGGCCGCAGATGATGCCTTAATGCCACTTGTGCTACTCCTGACAGCTAGGTTCCTGCTTCTAGGAAGCTAGACAAACTTTATAAGGTACCTCAGTCTCATAAGTTCCTTTTTGGTAACTGTAGCTGACCTATCTTACCTTGACAAAAAGCTCTGCATCTAGTCCTGTACTCTCAGCAAGGATGGCAAAGCTTTTGACAGGTGTAAAAAGATTTGCCTGTCTTTCACCCTAGCCTTTGGAACTGTTATTGTCTATTACACAACCAGCTATGTTTTAGTATCATTTGCTGACATGAATAATGTTTTTACAAACATTACATCCTGATTACTTTCTATGCTTTCATTAGTTACACAAATGACTATTTATTCATAGAGATGCTCTGGTGATGCTGCAGACGACTCATCTAGAGCTGCTACAGCTGGATCAGTGATTCAGAGGTAGGCACACATAAGATCCTAGAACCTTCCTAAGGATGTCAGATCTGAAATCCCAGAAAGTTACTACAGAATGTTGTCACCATTTAGCATCTGTGTGGCATGTATTAAACTCCTCTGACATGGTATATACTTTTAGTTCTTCTCAAGGCCTTTCTGACAGCAGAGCAGATTATTTTTCTAATCTCTATGGTGTTTATCCAGTCAATAACATCTGCAAACATATTCTCAGCTCCTAGAATTAACCAAGAAGCAGTCTCTCTCGAATTAGTTCCTCAATACTTTTATGAAAATATGAAAACTTGCAGACTGGACCCCTTGATTCTTAAAAAAGAGTTGAGAATACACTAATGAGCAGGTTTGAAGTTTGTATCACTGAATCTTCTTTCAAATATCCTATAATTATATGGTGGGAATCTTTCAAACTGGAAGCCAAGAATCTTTGTTCAGGAGCAAAAAAAATCTTGTTATAGTCCATTAATGAGAAAATTAAACAGCAATTTAGAGATCTATCTTTAGTGAAACAATGTAAATCTGAACATCAGTCTCTTAAAATTCTTCAGGCAATAAGTCTTTGAAGCTATTAGTTTACAAGCTTTGTCTGAGGACTAACTATGCACTCATATCCAGTGTATGTTTATCTCCTCACAAGCAGATGTATTTTACCCTTGAAGGAATTAATACGTTGTTTTATAATGTTATGATACTCTCTATAAAGCTAGTGACATCCCCGATCATAATTTTAGGAAAAAATATTAATTAATTAATTTATTTATTTGTTTATTTATTTATTTATTTATTTGAGAAAATTAAAGTGCCCACCTTATCTCTATGGCTAAAATTAAGCAGGTACTGCTTTTCTTTCAAGGTAGAGAAGCCCATGGACCTGATGGTTTTAATAAGGAACTTTATTCTTCTCTTCAAGACATTTCACTTCCCCCCCTGAATGATTTATTCAGATTCTTTCAGTCTTCTAATTCCATCAAGCCTTCTTCCACAGTCTCTACAATTGCCATCATTGCTTATCCAGGCAAAGATAGTTCTTTAACACAGAATTATAGGCAGATAAGCATCATATTCAAGAAAGGAAGGTATACTACCAACTCTGATCTGTAACATTCAATCTGGCATTTGTCAAGAAGAGGAATAGTGCAGATAATCTACAAACACTTACGTTGTACCTGCATGGCACAAAGATTTTCCCAGAACCTATCTCTGTAAATATGGTGGAGTTTGAGAAGACCTTTGACTCTATCAGATGGTCTTATATCTGGACTGCTATAGCTAAAATGGGATTCTCTGATGCTTTTGTTGACTCACTGCAGGCATTGTATTCTTTCCATAAAGCCTGTGTTCTTACAATAATCGTTCTCCTCCTTTTGTGTTAGGTTAAAGATGTCTTCAGGGGTGCCCACATTCCCCAGCTGTTTTCCTGTTAGTTGTGAAAACCTTAACTAGATATCTTAATCAATCTCCTCTGATACAAGGTTAGTCCCTTCATGGAATTAACACTATTGTCTTGATGTTTGCAGATGACTGCATAATACTAGCAGCTGATACACTAAATGATGTCCCTTGTGTGTAAAGTACCCTGAATGATTTTTGCTTAACTGGTGTTAGGATTAATGTCTCTAAAACAGAGATTTTTCATTGCCAGTCATTCAACTAAAGAGTTAAACATTACTGCAGATACTCTTCCTTTCAGATGGTTAACACTTTTTCCTTTTTACTTAAGTATTAAATTGCATATAGATATCTAGGAGATAATAAAAACACAATTTATGTGCTAAAGTTTTTTTTTTTTTTTTTTGGTTCACACCTGGCATTGTTTATACATTTTTCTAATGGAACATGTTGCAGCTATAAAATGTATGATTTCTCCTTTACTTTTTTATGCATTTAGGCACATTCCTATACCCCATATCACGGACAGTGCTACTCAAACTGTAAAAATTGTTGTCATCCTTTATTTGGGATAATGGTAAAAAAACAATAAATTTAGCTGTTCAATGACCCCCCCCCCCCCCACCACCACCAACACCAATTTGACTGGTTTAAGAATCCCAGAGCCTTCTTCTTATCTCATTTTAGAGAAATCATGCTACACTTTCCCAGTGGGCCCTTACTGAGGCCGGCCCACTGCATTCCTCTTCACCTTGATGTTTAAGTGGGTCTATAGTATATCCTCGAAGTGTCAGCTTTTCAAACACTTAATGGTCGACCCATAAACAGTGAAAGCTGAAAACCGCAATTGGCCATGTACGCAAATTTTTTCACTGAGAAATAATTTGCTTGGCTGTTATCAGGAATTTGCCATTTTCTCCGATTTAGAGCTATCTCAGAGTTGGTATATTTAGTTAGGTGGGGTGTGGGGGACGAACCCCCCATTTGATTAGGGTTTGAAAGTTTGTTTGTCTGTTCACCAGCCAAGCAAATTTTTTCCCTGAGAAAAAATTAGAGGAAGTGGCTGTTCGCGGTTTTCAGCTTTTGCTGTTTACGGGTCAACCTTTAGGTGTTTGAATAGTTGACGCATCAAGGATATAATATAGACCTATTTAAGTTGGTTCCAACAATCACTCCCTAAGCATCTTAATTATGGCACTTGATTTACCTTATTCATGCAGATTGACCTATGATTTGGGGCTTGGCCATTCCCTTGTGGAACAATCCTCATTTTATCTTAGAAGGCTCCTGTTTAATGGATACTTCATGGGAAAATAAAGGAATTAAATAGTTATCAGTTTTAGTTATGACACTAAAGGGGACTGCAAATTGAACAGCTGCAAAAGTCCTGGCGGCTTACCCCGCTTTGATTTTTGAAAACATGTGTGACTTTGTTACATGACACTTGGATCTTCATCTGATTTTCACAACACTGCTAATCGTATCCCTCTTTTAATATAACCTCCAGAGAGGAATCTATCTAAGTTATCCCAAACCCAGTATAAAGCATCTAGTATTTACAAAATATTTATTAGCCCTGGGATATTGAGGACCTAAAACTCTCTTCTTGGTTGTTACATCAGGACATGGACCCACCTGATGTCACTATAATACTTTCCTCAATCTTATGTCATTCAAACTGTGTTCATTGTTGTAGGATCATAGGAGGTTATTAAGCTATTAGCCCTTAGGCCATTATAAGCCTAGTCAAGAGTTTAGCCCATGTTTAGACAAGTCAACACCCACAGCCCCTGTCCAGCAGGGACACAGGTGGAATCCCAGGGGTGTATTTTCTATTTCCCATTCAGTTATTCAGGTTGCATTTAAAAAGGGATAATGAGGTACTCTGCTTGACATGGAGAGGGAGGCTATTCCACAGATGGGGGAGTTTCTGGGACACAAATCTGTCCTGCTAACAAGTCCTATTGATATCAAAGACCAGGTTGAGGTCGCACGTAAGGGTTACTCGAGTGGAACTTGACTTGCAGATATGCAGCAGTCCCATCAAGGCGGGGTCTGAGATTGCTTTATATGCCAGACAGAGATCACCTCTGAGAAGTCTGCATGAAACTGAGTAGAGGGACAGGGCTTTTAGCCTATCTGTGTGGGGTAGATGTTTGAAGCACTGGATCTCCTGGTGAGAAACCTCTGTGGTCTCTCCAGCTTCTGCATGTGCTTTGCAAGGTACACGTTGAACTCAGTAATTGGCCTTATAATGGAAGAATACAGGGATGTTATGACCTCTTTATCCCAAGATGAGATACCCTAACATATGAGGTGGGCCATGTAGAAAGTTTTCCGTACAATGGAAACAATATCATGGTCAAAAGTCAGATTGTTATCAACCTGGGTGCCCAAATCCCTCACTACTGATTGTGTATTAGGACATTGTTATTAATGTGATAAAATGTGGGGACATCACTCTCCCCAAAGGGGATGATGTTGCATTTTTTGGCATTTAGCTTGAGGCCATGTTTTTGGCAACTGTCATTTGTTTGGGTGAGACCCTCTCAGAGGCATACCTCTCAACCTCTTAGAGCAAGAAATCTAGATAAAGCCATACATAAAAGTAGGACAAAGTGCCAAAAAGAGGGACAACTTTTAAATATTGCTGTTACAAACTTGGAAAGTTGATAACAGGTTATGCATTAACATGAATTTTCTGAAGGATATGAAGTCTGAAACTCAACTATATGTCATTATTTTCTAACTTCAGTCTTTAATGATTTGCCACTAATTTGACAGAATACCACAATTTTATGAAAAATGGACCCAAAATATGAGGAAAAAATCAGGACATTCTGTGAAAATCTTGTACAGTTGAGAGGTATGCTTGAAAGATGTCCACAACCCCTGGGACTTGATGACCACACCCAACTTGAAGTCATCTGCAAACTTTGTCAGCCATAGCCCACTGGTTTTGGCCTGCACCTCACTGAAGTATATCCCAAATACCAGAGGCCCCAAGACTGATCCCTGGGGTACGTCACTCGTTATGGGGCTACTGATTGAGCTGGTTTCCCCTGTTTTGATTAGGTGGGTTCCATCAGTGAGCCAGTTTGCTACCCATCTGATAACGTATGGATTGATGCATAGTTGAGAGAGTTTATCTATTATGCCCGAGTGGGGAATAGTGTCAAAGGCTTTGGCCAGGTCAAGGTAGGTGGTGTGCACCATCTTCCCCTTGTCCATGGCATTGGTGACTGTCTCAAAGAAGTTGACCAGATTTAACAGGCATGATCTCCCCTTGACAAAGCCAAATTGTGTGGGGTTGAGTGTTTGGAGTTTGCCAGTGTCCCTGTTAATGAGGTCCATGATAATCTGTTCCATGGGACTTGGGAGGGTGGCCTAATGGTTACAGTGTTTGCCTTACAAACACAAGGTGCAGGGTTTGAGTCTCACAAGGGATAATTGGCTAAGCTTAAAATGGCTCGCAAGGGCAGTTAGCTTAGTACTAACCTATGAACCTATGAACCTATGGCCTTGCAGATAAGGCTAGTTAGGCTTATGGGTCTATAATTTCTCAGATCAGTGGACACTCCAACTTTGTGCAAAGGGATGATAGTGGCTGTCCTCCACTTGGCTGGGACAAAGCCGGTTCTTAGGGTTTGGTTGAATAGGGTGCTTAATGCTGCTGCAAGTTCATGCCTGACGTCATGTACGATGCAGCCTGGGATGTTATCGGGTCCCATGGAGGCAGTATTTTTTGCCTTTGAGAGGGCAGTGATGACCTGTTCCTAGAGATAAGGGGTGGGGGCAGGTACTGGGGATGGGGTTCATATTAGAAGAATGAAAACCCTAAACCGCGAATGCTCACATGAGCGAAAATGCCGGGAATCAAAAGTGGGATTGCAGAGTTGTGTTACAGTGACGAGTAGGATATTTGCCCTTTCCTCACTGTATTGTGACCTTGGAGTTAGAATATATAGTTAGCGGGGGGTGTGGGGGGCTGTAACTTCGATCACCATCATTTTCACTCCTGTGAGTGTTCGCGGTTTAGGGTTTTCATTGTTCTAATATGAATCCCTGGGGATGTCCTTTTTTACTGATGGGCAGAAAAGGGGAGAAGTTTTCGTTAATCTGTCACCCAGTAGATTGGCTATATCTACAGCATTTATCTATGTGGTGTCCTTGACCAGCAGTTCTGAAGAGATCTGTGTGCTTCCTTTGAGATTGCCGACATATGTGAAGAAGGCCTTATGATCGTCCCTAGTAGATGTAGCGAATTTGAACCTGAAGTTGGCTTTAGAGGATTTCACTAGTACTCTTATTTGCTTGTTCAGGCTAAGGACAGATTGCTTCCAATTGGGCAACTGCTCCTTCTTGGTTCTGGACAGCATTTTTTTCCTTTTGTTTTATAGTTTATTTATTGCAGATGTCCACCAGAGAAGTTTATTCTTCCTTGCTGAGGATGATTTTGTCCCGTCATGCATTCTTGATTGCATGCATCTATATAAATGCTCCTATAGTACTTTAGTGTAGATTTGGACATTGGTGCCAGTTCCTACAGAGGGGGAGGGGACTGTGAAACTGTTTATACCATCCCTCAAGAGGTTGTAATCAGCTTTGGAGAAGGTTGCTTGTTTGACCATAGATAGAGGGGGTCAGGGGAGATGATGACTTTGAAAGTGACTGCTTTATTGTCGGATCTTACCAGGGAGGATGATACTGTAGGGGTGCTGCAATGGTTACTAATGTTGGTCAGTTCCAAGTCCAAGATATTATCACCTCTTGTGAAGGTATCGACTAGCTGTTCCAAGGAATTTGCATTGATAAAATTGAGGAATTTCTGGGCATTTGTGTTCTGGCATTTGTAGTTTTTCCAATCTATGGTTGGGTAATTAAAGTCACCCTTGATCAGGGTAAAGGGTTGAATCTTGATAGATTCAAAGAGGTCCAGCAGGTGGAATGGGCATCTTGAGTCAAATTTGGGGGCCTGTAGCTAGCTATGATTTGAATAGGGGTCTTGTTATGGATAACTGCACCTGGAAAGTCTCCTGTGCCTCATACTGTTTGACCAGCCTGGAGGTGTATGTGTCTTTAATTTATATTGAAACTCCACCTCCTTTGACTTTGATGCCCACAGTTTGAGGTCTGAATATATGATAGGATGAGCAACCAGGTATGGCTGGGGTGCTCTCCACAGCTTTTAGCCAGGTTTCTGTGACATCACAGATGTCAGCATCTTCTTTCCAGGGTTAAGAATGCTTGCAATGAGTGTAGTTTCATGTTTAGACTCATAGCTTTTAGCAGCATGACCTTTAATTAGCATTTTGTTGAAATTTTTATGTTGGTAGTATCGACCTCATGACTTTTCCTAATAAAGGCACTGGGGGGAGGCAAGGGCCTTTGCCAGAAGCCTGAAGCTCAAGTGAGACAGATGCAGGCCATCTCTAGCAAAGTATTGTAGTCTGTCAATCATATATTCCCAGGATGTAAGGTACTGCATCCCCCTGGAATGACACCAGAAACAAAAGCAATTGTTAAAGTCAATTGTTTTTGTTTGTATTGCAGCATCATTCTGGGCAGTGGTAGAATGATGCTTAAGGCTAGGGACATACCTGCCTGGGACACATATTCAGAAAGCTCAATCATGTCTCTCTCCATATAGTCCACTGAGGTACGTCTCATGTCGTTATGTCTTGCATGGGTACCAAAGCAACCTAATTTCATTCAGCTTGCACAGCTGTGTATATCTGATCGACAATAAAGCTTACTTTGACTTTGACTTATTCACCTTCTAAAAGCCCTTTGCCACGTGTTTGAACAAATAAGTATTATTTATACATAATGGCTATTAGACATCTGCTACACAAAGTATAGTTTTTCAGGCTTGTAGTCATCCCGACCATGACTTGGATCATAAATTCTGGGAATGCCCTCCTATTCACAAGCTCTGGGAAGAATCTGTTTTGTGGCAGTCTTTTTTTTTTTTAGGACAACCCCTTCTCTATGGAGTTCTATATCTTATGGGTGTTGCAAGTTACATCATTAATAAGGACCTATATAGCTTTGACTTGGTAATCTCCCTCCACTCTTTCTCTAAGGAGTTCTTCTCTGAGTTCTATAAATGGATAAATAGCTCTTTAGAACTCCCTTAAAACATATTATGCTACTTGGCTTTGCTTTTGGGTCTGTGAGGACTTATAGACAGGAATCCATGGTATTATTAGTAAAAGGGTTCATGAGGGATTATAGACAGGAATCTGCAGTACTTTTACCAAGCATTCAAGGTGGACATCTGTCACCAACTCCCTTTGGAAGACATTTTTGGAACACCTTGAGTAGCAATAGCAAAAAGCAACATAAGTTAGTTAATTATGTTGCTTACAACTTTTCATTGCTCTCATATCCTTTCAGTAAGGTAGTCTCTTAGCTATTTTTCTTGAGCCTGGGACCTTAAGGATCCATCTGCATTAAATGTTTCTTGCTTACATATTTTCCTAGGTAGAGCAATCTAGTTTGTCACTCTTTCCTGAATTTCTCTCTTTTTTATTGTACATAATTAATGTTTGTTTATCTATTTTGTCTGTTTGGCTATCACCATGAACTTAAGGATTTATGATATGTTGTTAATAAATAATGTCTTTGAGAAAATAATTTTGTCTGTCTTTGCTCATTGTTGTTGTCACCTTTATGCATATTATGTTCTGTCACTTGTTTGTTCCTTACCATAGCCAATAAAGTGTTACAGCAGAAATAAAGGCATGTTCTTTAGGATTAAAGTAGAATAGTGTGGGAGTGCTGACTTGAGGTCCTTATTCTTCTTTGGCAACAAAACCAGCAATGCCTCCACTTCAGAAGTTCAGAGTACCAACCCCTTCCTCACTACATCCATGACTGCTGTTAAGCAGGGGAGAAAAATACCCTTATGTTGTTGTTGTTGCTGTGTCTTTTGGCTTTTCCTGGTTAGGGGTCGCACCAGCGGAACTCCAGTCCGCTAATGATTGGCAGTAGATTATTTTATGTGCCGAGTTG
Organism: Protopterus annectens; assembly: GCF_019279795.1. Lineage (NCBI taxonomy): Eukaryota > Metazoa > Chordata > Ceratodontiformes > Protopteridae > Protopterus > Protopterus annectens. The sequence goes on from NC_056725.1 coordinate 1,613,702,594, forward strand.
CCAGCTCTGACGCACAACCTTCAACTAAGGTACGCCCATTCACGCCTGTCTCCACACAGAAGACGCTCTAGTTGAGAATCGAACAGGACAGTGTCATACTGTGAGGAAACAACGCTAATTCCTTTATGTTTAAACTGGGTGCCCATCAAACTGCTCTTTTCCTGAAAGCTTTCCTCTCCACATCATTTACCTAACAACTCTGTCAGACTCCTCCACTTCTCTTGAGTAAGGGAGGGGAAGACCAAGTCTTCATAAAAGTCCATCCTGTTGTCCTTCTCATTTCTGAACCCTGTGGATTTTGACTATAAGTAGACCTATAATACTTTACAGACATACTTTATTTTGCTGACATCTTATATTGACTTCCCACTTACTTGGTAGAGCTTTTAACCTTCCTCTCATCCACTACAAGGCTTTTAGCTGTGTTAGGAGACAGTGCAAAACACAAGATAAACCAGTGATGCCCGACCAGTTCCAAACAAAATGCAATACTCATTTCACTGGTAAATAAACGGTGTCAGGTCCCACAACTTCAAATTTTACTAATCAAGTTTAATTGATTTTAGAATTTTTTAATATTAATGAGGTTAATTGATGCTGAGATGTGATTGGAAGGTTGTTACTATTTAAACAGTAATGTTTTAGCACATGGTGTTCTGATGAAGTCTACTGCATGTAGATGAAAGCACTCAACCTGAAGTTAATATTAAAGGAAGTGTGTTCTTTGACTCAGCTTTGGTGTGACTTTGGTGTGACTTTATGGGACCTGACACTGTTTATTTACCAGTGAATTGAGTATTGTATTTTGTTTGGAACTGTGTTAGGAGACAGCTTATAACTTGCAAGCCCCTGAGTGCCATGATATCTATAATCCTCTGTTTTTGGTCTTCCTAATCAGATGATATAGATCAGAGATTCAATCTTCAGTGAATCTTTGCAGATTTAGTAGCCAGTTACCAGTTATGTTATGTATCCAGTTTCTTCCCCAAATTCATCTACATTCTCAGCACAACAGCCTTACTGACATCTGGGGTCCAAATGGAGAGATGAAAAGGGGGTCTAGATGGTGAGATGAAAAGTCAGCAAGCAAAGGAGAGAAGTAGTGCTAAAATTGAATTCATCCTCAGGTCTTGGTGAGTACCTTCACAAGGTGGACCCTGTTTTCACAAAATCTCACCAATGTGACACTGATATATAGACTGCATTTATATAGCATATATATCATGGACAGAAGTAGGTTGAAAACTAAAAAAGATAGTTGGGTGCACAAGACCCAGGATAAAAAAGTGCCAAATCCTGGTGGGCACACTAGTGTCAGGATTGGAAAACATGACAGTGTAGAATCCTCAAAATACCAAAACATTCCTACAAAGGGGCCAGACCCAGGGGAGGATGGCCCCTCTGTTGTAGAAGGAAGTAGCAGTCCACAAAAAACACAAAAACTGAAAGGCCAAAGAATAACCATAAGGGCAATAAAGTGGACTATTGAGGATAAGAAAGAAATTATGTATTGTTACTATTATGCAAAAAGCCCAGAATTTCCAGACACAAGATATACAAAATGATTAAGAGAGAAATTAGAGGAAAGAAAAATACTTCTGCAAGAAAAACTATCAGAAGCTTCAAATGAAAATTTGTGTTCATTAATACAACAGATTTGTGAGAAACAGTATATAGATCAAGAAATCTTGATCTGCTTGGAAAAAGAAGCATCTGAGGAAGTGCAAAATATAAACAAAAAAACAAGAGATATTTGAAAAGTATAAAAAAGGAAATATGGACATGGGAAAGAAAGAGAGAGATTTGATATGGTGCAATATTTATGCAATGTAGACAGCCAGATTAATCAATATAAAGAAGGCAGCCCCAAAGATATTTGAAGAGAAATACAGGCAAAGGCAACCAGATATGGGACATTTCACAATAAAAATATATTATCACAAAGATGGAATGTAGAAAAGAAGATCAGTAAAGTAGTAGTTAAAAAATAGAGGTTGAAGTTGTGGAGTGCCTGTGAAGTGAAGGATTTGATGTAGAAGGTCAACACAAGTTACACCACAGCAGGATGGAGTGAGTCTCCAAAGCAGGGAGAAACAGGAAGATCAATAAACATGTGAAGAAGAAATATGGACAGGGGAAAGGAAAAGAGATTTAATATGGTGCAATATTTATGGAAAGGAGAAAGCAACACTAACCAATACAAAAAGACCAGCACCAAAGATATTTGAAGAGAAATACAGACAAAAAAATCCGGACATGGAAAGCTTTACAATACAAAAAAATAAGAAGCCAAAGAGGAAAAGTAGAAAATGAGATAAGTAATGGAGAAGTTAAAGAAATAGAAACTGAGGTTATGGAGCACCTGCAAAGTGAAGGATTTAGTATAGAAAATTTAATTCAGAATGCACCACAACAGGATAGAGTAGTGGATATCCAAATTATGGGGAAACCATTGGATCAGGAAGTAATTGCTCATGTGCCATATGAAGATAATTTGGAGTCTTCCACAGGAAACCCCTATAAACATTCACTTGAAGCTAGACAGCAAAGGGAAGAACAGGAAACTGTGGAAACTCTGATGCAGTTAATGTTGAGGAGTGATAGGCCAGTGAGTCCCCATATGACAGAGCAACGGATGGCACAGGATAAAACTGATGAGTCTGTGTCACAGGAAGATGCTATAGAACCTTCTATAGAATGTCTGCAGGAACTGGAAAAGTAGGGATGTGCCTTTATTTTAGAAGAAAATGAGCTAAGTGAAGAATTGCTTGATTTAATAGACATGGACAGATATATCAAGATCAATGAAAGAAATAGACTGCAGAAGGTTAATAAAACCCAAAAAGTCAGAAGTCTAATAAAACAAATGAACACAGCAATTAGGACTGTTCATAGAAATCCATGCAATATAACAGAAGCAAACAATATATATTACTGTGCAACTAAACTAATAACTGATAAAGTTCTATCACAAGAACACAGGGTAGTGAGGGAAAGGAAGGGGAGAAATCAAATACCATCATGGAAATATCGAATAAAGAAAAGTATGAGGCAATTAAGACAAGAAGTGTCACTGTTGAAAGACTAAAGAAGAAGGAACAGATCAACAAAATTAGTAAGAAAGATGTGATAAAAGCTATGTGCAATATTAAAACAGATCAGGATCTATCATGCACTATTGCAAATAAACTAAACATTTCAACACAGGCGGAAAAACCTAGAAGATAAATATAAGTGCAAAATAAGCAATTTATTGAGAACCCAAAAAAGTTTTATAGAGAACTGGGAAATAAGATAAAAGGAATTGAAAGACCGCCAAAAAAAAAGAGGAAGTATATACATTTTGGAGAAGTATCTATGAAGATCATGTGGAACATAACAAAGATGTTAAATGGACAGAAGAAGTAAAAGAAAGAATAAGAAGTTTAAAGGTACAGGATATGAAACGGAGTGAAGTAGCAGCTAGAGAAATAGAAACAAAGTTAAGAAAACCCTCTATTTGGAAACCCCAGGCCCAGATGCAGTACCTAACTTCTGGTTAAAAGTATTAACATATTTGTACGAAGATTTAGCCATGAGTAAGAACTATTTATATGCGCACCCAGAACAGTCACCAACCTGACTAACAACAGGAAAAACAATGCTCCTACTTAAGAGTGAACCTGCAAGCTACCTTAAAAATTATAGACCAATAACTTGCCTTCCGACGACATATAAACTACCATTGGGAATTGATCCCAACAGAGTTTATAGTCATTTAGAATAAAACTCAGTTATGGCAGTAGAACAAAAGGGCAATAAAAGAAAGTCATATGGAACAAAGGATAATTTGTTGTTAAATAAAGTCATAGTGGAGAACTGTAAAAAGGGGAAGGATTTAAGTATGGCATGGATTGACTACAAAAAAGCATTTGATAGTATCCCACATTCATGGAAAAAAGAGTGCTTAAAAATATATAAGATTGCCTACATTACAGTGACCATGAAACAGTGGTAGACCACTTTGAAATTAAGCCATGATAAAGAACAAATTGTTATCCCAGGGATAAAAATTCAAAGGGGGATATTCCAGGGTGACACTGCCATCATTACTATTCTGCTTTGCCCTTAATCAATAAGCTATTGCTGTTTACTCAACAGCTTAGGTCATGGCTATAATCTGTCTCATAGAAAACAACAAACTGTAAAGACTTCTCACCTTCTCTTTTTTGATGATTTAAAACCGTATAGTTCATCAGATGAGGAAATGAAAGCACAACTGCAAGTTGTCAAAACTTTTTCAGATGATATTTTGGTCTTGATAAATGTGCAAAAGCAACCTTTAAAGCAGGAAAACTGCAACGCCAGAAAAACATCACTTTGGGACAAGAATGTGATATAAAAGAACTTGAGCAAGAACAAGTGTATAAATACTTGGGAATTGATGAAGGACCAACAATAAAACATGAACAAATGCAAATAAAACTTAATAAGGAATACTTCAGAAGACTTAAATTAATGCTGAAAACAGCACTGACATCTAGGAACAAAATCCAAGCTATAAACCAATTTTGTCTTCCTGTCCTAACTTAAAGTTTTGGAGTGATTGACTGGCCCCAAAACATGTTGAATAGATTAGATAGGAAAACAAGAAGGATGTTTCATGCTCGCCAAATGATTTCTAAAAATCAGGGAATACCAGGATTATATAATCCACATTCCGAAGGAGGGATGGGCTTCCTTGAACTTGATCATATGTATATATCTGCAATCGTGGGACTCCACACATATCTTCTGACCTCACAAGACCCACACATAGTGAAAGTTTTGAAACATGAGGAGAATAAATCTAAGATGACTTTTCTGCTTAATTTAGCAGAGGCTTATCGGCATCAAGTAGGAATGGAAATGAAACCAGAAGTAGATAAAAATCAGGCAGCAACTGAATAAAGAATATAAGGTGAAGGATCAGATGAGAAGGCAAGAAATGTGGAAAAAGCATTAATATAAATGCAAGTATAAAAAAACTTCTGGAAGAACCTCATGTTGATCAGGAATGAACACAGGAATGGTTAAGGAGAGGTGAATTCAAACCAAGAGATGAAAGGTTAATATTGGCATCCCAAGATAGTGGGCTGCATACACATTGGTTTATAAAGTCCATTGAACATGTGGAAGAAACAGACAAATGTAGGTTTTGTAAAACCAAATTGGAAACACTTGCACTCCTCGTTGCTGGTTGCGACATACTAATGGCAGAAGGACTGCATACTGAAAGGCATAATAATGTGGCAAGACTGTTGCACTGGGGATTATGCAAACATGGAATTGAAGTGGCCAAAAAACACAGGAAGCATAAGCCACAAAGCATCATCGAAAATGAAGAAGTTCATATCACATGGGATCATCCATTACCAACAGTTCAAAAGATAGATGCTAGAAAACTGTATATAGTGGTCCAAGAAACGAAGACAAGAGTAGCATTGATCACTGAAATCACCACACCCAGTGACTACAGTGTCTTGTGCACAGAGAGACTCAAAGCTATAAAATATCAGGATCTGCAAGCAGAAATAAGAGCAATGTGAAAGAAAGATACCTGGACAGTTCCGATAGTAGTAGGAGCAACGGATCTTATAAAAAAGAATTTAATATCGTATTACGTATGTTACCAATAAATGTAACTCCATACGAACTGCAGAAGGAGTAATTACTGAACACATTGTGGGTGCTGCGAAGAGCACTATTGGCTGACATCAAAGATTAAAACTATACTAATTTCATGAACTTTAATCATACTTTGACTTAGGAATGGGTTCCATTCCCGTCATGGTATTAGAAACCCAAAAGACTTGGAGAAATTAAAAAAAATAACATTGTAAGTAACTTCTCTGACTACAGAGTTACTCAGAAAAATCCTGATATGTAAAAGTAAAGGTCAGTGGAGCATGAACACTCAGGCTTGGTGTGATATTTCTGTCTATTACTTATGCAAAATATGTTCCCGAGTCATCATGTAAATTCTGAATGGTGTCCCGCGATTCCAAGTGTGGATCTACAAAGCTCATCTGATCATTAAACAGTTTAACAAGCCTTTCAGTAGGGAAGGACTACAATCTCTGGGTTCAAGGAATATATTCCAGTCACCAGCTGCTAGTATTTTTCTTGCCATATATCAGATTATACTAAGCACAAGAGGACAGAGCCCCTATACTGTTATTCTTGATTAAAAGAAATTATAGTGTGCATCCATCTATCATTCCTATGCTTTATTATATACACCATACCACCTTATATGACCTAATTTCATATTGTTTACTTGTGCTTATTCCCTCCCCAGGAATATCAATATAATTACATATGTCAGTCTGTCAACCTCCCAAATAGAAAGGAAGACAAAACAAACCACCTGAATTGCCTGGGTTGTTAACGTCTAATGCTGTTGTTGATCAGATGCATAACCTGCAGCTAAATGAGGTGTGACCTATCTGGCCTAACATACTACAATATCCTAAACCTTTTGACTACACTTAGGATCCCAGCAGTATTGCAGGAGAAATTAGTCTTCTTCTTCCGGCTTTTTCCCGGTTAGGGGTCGCCACAGCGGATTGCCTTGTCCGCACATTGAATGGCAGTGGAGTTTTATGGTGTCGAGTTGCCAGCCTGGCGCCCACCTTCCACAGAAGGCACACTCACACGCACACCTAGGGCCAATTTAGAGTATCCAATCCACCTGCAGCATGTCTTTGGGATGTGGGAGGAAACCGGAGCACCCGGAGGAAACCCACGCGACCACAGGGAGGACATGCAGACTCCGCACAGAAGGCACCCCAGCCGAGGATCGAACCGGAGAACCTCTTGCTGTGAGGCGGCAATGCTAACCACTGCACCACCGTGGCCGCCCATTGCAGGAGAAATTAGTAAGGGAGGTTATTTGTTAACATTAATCTACTCCATCTGGATCGACTTCCTGCATTACTCTTATGGCAGCCATTGAAGCTCCTTAATGTCTAAAAAATCAGACTCTTAATTATGTCTTTCTTTTAAAAAAAAAATCACATTTTTCCTAGTGCTCTCAATACCCCCTGACCTACTTACTAAAATGAACTTACTCCTTCAGCTGCCTAATAACCCAACCAGCACCATCGCTCAAAAAAATTATGGCAAAAACTCTATCCATATCACTAGCCATATCAATCCCACAAACAAAAGCATCATAGTCCATTTATTGGTGTCTAAATAATGCCGCACTCAGAAGGTCTCAAAGCATCTCAAGCTCACAAATACTGAGCTAGGAGTTGTAGTGCACCCTGCTATGTTGTTTACACTACCTTACACTTATCTTAAAAATACAAATGTCACAGAACCACGGACCATGATATTTTCACACACAGCATGCCCCTTCTTTAGAAACCTGAAAAAGGCACATGAAGTAGAAACACATATTACATCTGTAGCCCAAATCTGCAGCTAATATAAAGAAAGAAGTTAATCACTTTCACTTGTAAGCTGCAGAGCATAACCTACACCTGATGCAAATATAAAAATAATCCATGCCCACATTAAACAAGTATGTATACAAAACTGCCCACCACAAGAGTCTGCAAGAACTTCCACCATCCCTGGTGTTACACTTGAAATTGTTGCCCATTCAGTATCTATACTGAATACAGCAAATTTCCAGCATCATTACTTCCTCCAAACATCTTTGCTTTGCAAGCCCATCAACCCAGCACAAAAAGGGCTCTGTTGACACAGAATCCCAATCAGAGAAGCATGCCATGGAATACATTACCTATTAGTGAATTTCCTTGCTATGTAATCTTTTTTCAGTAAATCCATAGGCTAATGCATGCTGCAATTTCACATTTGCTATATAACTTAAGAAATAAAAAATATCCAATTTGAATATGAATAGGTTGGGTGAGGTGCAAAAGTATTGCTTGAAGGAACAACCAGAATCCAAGGATGCAGTCAAATCACAGGAGAGCAGAAGTCCCTGCAAACCAACACTTCGGGTCCACTCAACCAGGCTGGAAACAGTATAAAGAAAGAAGAGTGAATATTGCCTACCCATGAAATTTTCAAGGAACATCCATTAATGTGTAGAACTTCCTACTTCAGGGTAATTAGTCTCAGAAAACCATATGTGGGGCAGTAGATCCCTGTTGCCAGAGGTCTCAGCTCTCAAAAATAATTCCCCTGCCCTCCCTATTTAAATATTTTCATATATTGACATAACAGATTTTAAATCATAATGCTCTGCTTTTAAGCAGTGTGACATCGAAAGAGAAATTAGCTTTGACACAGAAGATTCCTTTACACACACACACACACACACACACACACACACACACACACACACACACACACACACACACACACACACACACTTATATACTGCAAGAAAAACCCATCCAAGCTAGAGTTTTCACTGTGTTATACCTTAAACCACCTGCAATTTGATAAAGATTACAAAGTCTGGTTAATGGATCAGATTATCACTGTCATAATATACTCAGTAACTAGCCTTATTTACAGTAAGGAATGGGGCAAATAACACGAGTCATCTCATTAATCTCAGTATATCTCTGGATCATACTTTGTTACTGTTAAGTCTTTAGGAAACTGGATTCAGGAATGGACTGGTAAAATAGTTCTGTACATACCTCGCAAGCAAAGTATTCAAGGCAATCAGTTACAAAGACTCTTCTCATAATGCAACTTTTAAAACAAGAATACTTTCAGCATACATCTCAACTGTCCAGATTTTCACAGAATGTCCAGATTTTTGGCTTATATTTTTGGTTTGTTCCTAATAAAATTTGTGGTTTTCTGGCAAATCATTGGAATGATCTGAGGACTGAAGTCACCAAATAATGACATACATTTGAGTTTCAGACTTCCAGTCCTTCAGAAAATGTATAGTAAAACAAACCAGGTTACTCTAGCAACTTTCTAAGCTTATAAGAACAATATTTAAAATGTGTCCCTACTTTTGGGTCTTTGTCCTCCCATTTTGTCAGGCTTTGTCCAGATTTCTTGCACTAAGAGGTTGAGAGGTATGGCTTTCAGTACTATGTCCTCTGCTATTCTCTTTTTTCTTAAATAACATGGGTACTGATCTCACAAATCTAAACTTAACTCTGCACAGATGGCCTTATACTTTGCCTGACCAGCAACAATATAAAATAACTTCAAACTGATTTTTGTTGCTATAGAAATGGCTCTGAGACAGAAAGATATATGTTAGCAACTGCAAATAATCAGCTACAGTACTGTTTGGTACCTCACATGGATTTTTCCAACTTTCCAACGTTATCAGTAAAGTATACAACAGGAAAGTCTTTTCTGTAATTACCTAACAATGATACCTCAGTTTAGCATTAGATCAAAGTCTAATATTCAGTCCCCAAATGTCTGCTGTGTCTTAACTTTGTCTCCAGATTTACCAACTGACTAACCTTTGAATTTTAGAAGGACTATTTGAATATATAGGACAGCGCAGTGGTGTAGTGGTTAGCACTGTCACCTCACAGCAAGAGATTCTCTGGTTTGATTCTCGGCTGGCATGTCTTCTGTGTGGTGTCTACATGTCCTCCCTGCATTTATGTGGGTTTCCTCCAGGTGCTGTAGTTTCTTCCCACATTCCAAAGACATGCAGTAGGCGGATTGGACACTCTAAATTGGCCCTAGGTGTGTGTGTGTTTGTGTGTGCAGGTGTGTGGTACACCCTCTGAGGAGGGTTAGGCTTCAGGCTAGCAACCCTATCCTGTAAAACCCATACCTGCTACGGAAACAAGTGCTGAAGGATGCCCAATGTGCTGAAGAGCATGGGTGGCATTTGCAAGTTAATCTGTCATTTTAAATACTGGGTACTAACACTAGACCTGACACTTCACACAGTATGCAAACTACAACAAATGCAGTTTGACAATTCATAACACCTTCTGAATGAAGAGAACATATTTCACTATTTAAGTAAAATAAATTAGTTTCCAATAACAGCCAAAGCCTCACTATTTCTCAAGTCACATATCTGTAAAAGTGTCAGCTTACATTACTGCTTTTTACTCAAAGCTAAACTCCTCCAAAGGCCAAACGCATATCCCCTACTCTCAATAAGCAACCTAGTACTTCTCCTACATAGCCTTCAATTTCCAATTTCAGTTGAGGAAATTGCCTTTTACAAGAAAGCACTACTGGCTGGAATTTTTACTTCCAGAAAAAAGAAACTCAATATTATAAAAATGAAAAGCAAGCAAAATGTTTAGTATAAGGTATAACTTTGTTTAATCACAAAATGTTTCAGAATATAATCTTATAGGAATCAGGAAATTAGAATCAGAACATCAAAATCAAATTTAACAATCCATCCCTAGTTAAGGTTCATAGGTTCATAGGTTGGTACTAGGTTATCAGCCCTAGGGCCTATACAAGCCTAGCCATAACAATTCCCTGGCTATTTCTTCCCACATTATTTACTTCCCTGGACCCCTGTCTAGCAGGGCAAATGACATGATCCCCGGGGTGAATTTCCTTTCTCCCATCCTATCGTCAAGGTTCCTTTTGAAGAGGGCCAAAGAGGCACTGTGCTTGACATGTATGGACAATCTATTCCAAAGTCTGGGGAGTCTCTGGGTCAGGAACCTATCCCTCCAGCATGTTTTGTTTATTGTGATGACAAGGTTTAGATCCCTGGAGCATGTGGCTCTGAGGGATTGGGATTTCTTTAAGTGTAGCCTGTCCAACAGCTCTGGGTTTGACATGGCCTTGTATGTTAAGCAGAGATCACCTCTGAGTAGACGATATGCGACAAAGTATACTCCATATAGTATACTATAGCTGGAGTTTTTTAAGGCGGTCAGCATAGGGCATCTGCTTTAGGTCTGTGATTCTTTTAGTGAGGTATTTCTGCGGCCTTTCCAGTTGTTGCAGATGTCTTGAGAGGTACATACCAAATGGGGTGTTGTATTCTATAATGGGTCAAATGAGGGATGAGTACAGTGGGACAATGACCTCCTTTTTTCTGGATGAAAAGCCCTTAGTGATGAGGTGTGCCACATAGAAGGATTTCCTGACTGTTGTGGCAATGTGGTTATTGAAGGTGAGACCACTGTCCACCTGTGTCCCTAAGTCTCTTATCACACTTTCGGTGTTTAGTGTACTGCCACCTATATGGTAATTCACGGGTACATGTCTTTTCCCAAAGGGGATAACTTTACATTTCTTGGCATTAAGCTTGAGCCCATGGCTCTGGCACCAAGCATCTGTTTCTGTAAGGCCCTTTTGTAGAGTATCCACATCATTTGGGGATTCAATAATGGCTCCCAGTTTGCAGTCATCTGTGAACTTTGTTAGCCAGAGTCCCTTAATGTTGGCCTGTACTTCAGAGAAGTAGATGCCAAACAAGAGCAGTCCCAGGACTGAACCCTGAGGTACTCCACTTGTCACTTGTCTGGAGCTAGATTTGGAGTCAGCTACTTTTACAGTGTGGGTTCTATCAGTAAGCCAGTTAGGAACCCATTGGGTGATGTAGGGATTAATGCCCATTTGAGTAAGTTTATCTATGATTCCAGAGTGGGGGATGGTGTCAAAGGCCTTGGCAAGTCTAGAATAGCTATGTGGACCACCTTACCCTTGTTCATGGCTCTGGAGACTGATTTGAAGAAGTCAATCAGGTTCAGGAGACAAGATCAGCCCTTCACGAACCCAAATGATTGGGGTCCAGTGTTTGAAGGTTGCCAATGTCTTTGTTTATAAGTTCCATGATAATACGCTCCATGGCCTTGCAGATAAGGCTCATCAGACTGATGGGACGGTAGTTTCCGGGATCCAAGGTGGATCCCCCCTTGGGGAGTGGGATAACTGTAGCTCTGCACCACTCAGTGGGCACAAAACTGGAGGTGAGGCTATAATTAAACATGACACTTAGGTGAGGTACCAGTTCATATTGTAGTTCATGTAGTACACAGCCCGGGATGTCATCTGGTCCCATGGATGCTGTATTCTTAGCTTTGGAGAGTGCGTTTTTTACTTGTGTGGCCGTTATTACCAGAATTTGGCAATCTTCCAGTATTGAGATGGGCCATTTAGGGGGTGAGAGGGGGGTGAAGGTGGCACTGAATCGATCTGCCAGGATATTGGCAATATCCTTGGGATCGGTATATTTAATGCCATTCTGTTTTAGCTCAGAGCAGATCTGAGCATTGCCATTTAGATTCTTGACATAGCTATAGAATGCCTTGTGGTTGTCTTTGGAATCTTTGGCAATTTTATTTTCGTAACTAGCTTTGCAGGATTTTATGAGGGATCTCTGCTTCTTACTGAGGCTGATAAGGGAGTTTTTTGCATCCTGGGATTTTCTTCTTTTCTGCAACAGTTTCATCATTTTGTTGTAAAGTTTGTTTATGGCAGGGGACTACCAAATTGGCTTCCTTTTTTTGGATGAGAGCATCCTGGTTCTATTTGGGATGGCACGATTCATGCATGGGTGGATGTGCTCGTACAGTGCCTTAGTGTAGGATTCAGCAGTTGAACTTTCAGTTCCCGTCTGCATGGGTGTCATGAAGTTTGTCACTTCTGACTTGGGTAGCATGAAGTTGGCTTTGGAGAGGTTTTTTATGGAGGTTTCCTTACTGGGGGGGGGGGGTGGGGGTGGGATGTGGATGTTAAGGGTGATTAGCTTATGGTCAGACCTGACTAACGAGGGGGTGACCATAGGTGTGGAGCATCGATTTCCCATGTTGGTAATGACCAGGTGTGGGATACTGGAGCCCCTGGTGGGACTATGGATTAGTTGATCCAGTGAGTTGGAATTTATAAATTCCAAGAACCGTTGGGCAAAGGTGTTGGTACATGAGTAGTTTTCCCAGTTAATGGCAGGGTAGTTAAAATCACCCAGTATTAGGGTGTTTGGTTCTATCTTAATATTTTCCAGTATGTTTAGAAAGGTGTAGTGAGAATCTTGGGGTATGGTGGGGGATCCGTAACAAGCTACAATTTGGATTGCAGTCTTACCTAGTGTTACTTGCACCTGGAGAATTTCAGATGCATTGTGTTGGGCAACTAGCCTGGTGGTATGAATATCCTTGGTGAATATTGACATTCCTCCACCTTTAGTGTTTCGGTCCTGGTTTGATGCCTGAAAAGTGTGGTAAGAGTTGTAGCCTGGTATTGTAGGCGTGCTCTCTGGAGCCTTGAACAAGGTCTCAGTTACTGCACAGATATCGATGTTCTCCATTTTTAGGAGTGCGTCGAGAGAGTGCATTTCGAGGTTTAGACTTCTAGCATTGAGTAGCATTACCTTCAGATTTTGCATGCTTGTACCTGTTACGATGGTGGTTTTGTCCTTTGAACTTTGCCTAAAAAAGCCACTATAGGGGTGGCAAGAGCCTTAGCCAGTAACCTGAATCCCAGGGGCGACAGGTGCATACCATCTCTGGCAAAGCATCGTAGTCTGTCGATCATGTCGTCCCAAGCAGACAGATACTGGATCCCCTTTGAATGACACCAGAAGCTTAGCCAATTGTTGAAGTCAATCATTTTGTCCTTATATTGTGGTATCATTCTGGGAGAAGGCACGATGCTACTCAGGGCTAGGGTCATACCTGCCTGGGCCACATGATCTGAGAGCTCTTCCATGTCTCTTTTCATGTAGTCCCAGGGAGGTACGTCTCAAGTTATTCACTCCAACATGGACAATGACAGAGTCATATTTGTACTTGTTGTGGAGTGACTTGAGTGCATGTGTTATGTGGCAGATCCTGGCACCCAACAGGCAGCTGACTGTAATTTTCTCCTTGTTCAACCTGGTGAGTGGGACATCAGTGTGCCGGACTATAGAGTCACCTATGACTAAAGTGTTAGGTACGTTGTCTTGCCTTAGGGGCTGTTGCTGGGTGACACACTGGTGTTGTGAACTATGTGACACTTTGGTTGTGATTGGTGTTTGTTTGCGTTTCAGCTACAGAGGTCCTTGTTGCTTGGGCAGGTTACAGTTAAGGGCCTCTGCATATGTGGATTTAGTGTTGCTATATGTAGGTGTTCGTGGTGTGGGTTTAAAAGGGCTATGTGTTGCTTGAGGTGTAGTGTGAGTGTTAACCTTCTCCTCTTGACTGTCTAGTACAATCTTGGGTGGAGAGAGCTTTGCTTCCATTTTGGCTATGTAAGTGCATCTCTCACAGGTTGTAGTGTTGGGGTGGTAGGAGGAGAGGGTTATCTGTATACATGAGGCAATTGCTGCATTGCCCCAGTATGCCCAAATTCACCAGGTGGACAGGAGAAATCACTGGAACTGACCCTTGGACATGCCTGGTGTGGTGCTTTTTTTTTTTTTTTTTTTTTTTTTTGTAAAGTACAGGAGCTGTTTTCCCTTACCTTAGCAAGGTACTTTGCAGTTATAGGCTGTTTAGTGCCTACTATTAATTTCTCCTTATTAACAAGGAGAGTTGAGTGCTTGTATCAGTTTAAGGCTTCCTAGTGGTTTCCAGCAAGTATTAGAGCAAGTGCTGGTCACAGGGATGCTTAAAGGTAAGATGAAAAAAAATGCACACTGCAGTGTGCACTAGAGAAGTTAGATGTGAAAGTAGGTAACTTAAGTTTTACCTGTTTAAAAAGTTAATGTTTAGTGGAGAGTTACTATTTTTAAAACAGCAACATGGATTTAAAGGGGTGGTCACTTTTGTATTCTGGTACTATGGAATACATTAGGATGGCCAATAAATTTAAATAGTTGAAGGGGAGGGATTTCAAAAATGGTGGTTTTTTGATTACTCACACAAGCCAGTGAAAGTAGAGAGGAAATGAGATATATGGTCAGATTAACATAAGAGGTAGACATCATCTCTGTAGTTCAATGATATACATTCATTAGGAAAGGTTTTGAGTTTCTTTTTGAAAAATATTTGCTCATATTTGAAGTATCACTAGAATTTTAAAGAATAAAGCAAATGCTTTTAATGACTCTAAAGGGGATAAGGTGACAAAAACAGATTTATTTGGCAGTGTTGGACATAAAATCATTGTGTACAAATATTGAAATAGGGAGGGAGGCCCAAGGATCTATGTTCCCCTTATTGCATTTTCTCCGACCCCCAAATACTTTCTGAATGATCAAAATTTTTACTTATAACAGCAAAATACAGCAATGGGATGAACAATGTTCCATGTTATGCAAATATTTGTATGTATTTTTTTTAATTTATTGCATGTAAAATAATGATTTTTTTTAGGTATTCTTTCATTTTATTAAATAAGTGCATAGGTGACTTGATATTTGTCTGTAAATACAACATACTTGCCCTATTTTCAGAGGACAATTGAGGTGGTATTCAAACTGACTAGAGGAAATTTAGACAGGGCATCAGGATACTTCCTTCACTATTTTCGAAAAGTGTCATGTGATCTTTTACATTCACTTGAGCTTTTACCAACTCATGCAGATGGGGCCTATATTTAACTTCTTGTCTGAAGATATTGATTGATTCCTGTTGATTAAACAGTGAAATGAATATTGGTGAAAGTTGTGTTCCAGCATGTTCTGCTTTTTATGTTATATCTATACATATCTATATATATATATATATATATATATATATATATATATATATATATATATATATATATATATAGATATGAGAAAAAGAGTATAAATATGTTTTGGTGTGTTTTAAAAAGTTTAGGTTGCACCTTTTACATCTCACTGTAATACTAGCTTTAATAACTATATGTAAATATGTATGCATATATTTTTTACTGCCACATTTTGTACTTTTTATTGTTTTATCAGGTTATTTTTGCTATTCACTGTTTCTTGTTACTCATAGCTAATGTGTAATTGTTTCTGGCCTATTTCTTTTGTATTCATTATAAACGTTCGTTGTTTAATGCTTCTAGTTTGAAAAGGAACCAGGTAAATGAATGTAAACAAAATAATACAGTATTTAACAAAACATTTTTCTGTTTTGAGAATAGTTTGGTTTACTAAGAAAAGTTATATTTATCATAAAATGTCACTGTTATATAGACAGGATTAGCCTTAGGTGAAAATGGCAAGCTAGACAAAGGGCTCCCTGCCCCCCCCCCCCCCCACATACACACACACACACACACACACACACACACACACACACACATACATCACCTGGAGCTCTCTGGTTCTCCCCTACCAGCCTCCCCAGATATCCAGATTACTTTTTTATCTGTCATTTCCCATATTTTGTTTTACTCTTCAGCATTTTTCTGTATCCTTTCAATACACCCTTACCGGGAAAGACTGCACTATAATAACTGCGGAGAAAATAGCAGAAGTAAGCCAGTGGTCTGCAGGCTGCTAGGTCCCTGAAGACATGAGGTTGTTGACATTCTGCATGTTAGTGTTTCTTCTAATCTTTTTATTCAGTGATGGCCTGAACAAAGATAATGAGGTTTGGAGATTGCTATAATGGTTAATGTGTTTACCTTATACACCCAAGTTACAGGGTTTTAGTCTTACCCTTGAAAAGGAAATTGGCTAGGTTTATTGCCCCCCACAAGGGCAGCTAGCTTAGTATGCACCTATGTCCAAAGAAAGAAAATCGGTTGTGGTCTTCAATATTGTTTTCTCCAGCATTCTTTATAGTCACCTTGACTATTTATGGGTGCACTGTAATAGCTATGGAATAAGAAATAAAATTAAGTTGAGAACCAACTGTTATGACCCCAGATGACATGGAGTTATATATGTTCTAAGGTGCATGTCAAGATTTTTTTCCAACCTTTTATTCCAGTGATGGTATAAACAAAAAACATGGCTAACAACAGAAATTCGTTTTTACTCTTCAACTTTACTTTATTCCTCCATCCTTTCAGTACACTCTAACTGGACACGACTGCACTGTAATATCCGTAAAAGAAATAGTGTAATTAATTTCTGGGCCTGGAGGGCCACCAGGCCTCCAGAAGCCATGGGGTTATAGATACTCTGAGATGCATTTTAGAGTTTTCCTCTAACCCTTTGTTCCATTAATGTCCTGAGAAAAAACATGAGTAAGGTAAGAAAGTCAATCTTATTTTTTTCTTTCAAGGAAGTAATAAGTTATGTTGTGAGAATACATAAATCATTTCTGGGAATAGTGCCTGTCTCCCAGCTACTCTCTACCCTCTGCCCCCCCCCCCCAAAAAAAAAGATAGTCACCTTCTGTGTATCTATCTAGTATTATATTAGGATGAAGGCACACTTGGCCATAGTCAGATATTTTTAGTGGCTTCTGTCAAACATAAATGCAGCATGAATCTTCCACCCTACCCTCAAAAGACAACCACATTATTTGTGCTACTGTAGTTTCAGACTGAGATGAAACTGAAAGAAGAAATAGAGCATAGGAACATATTTTAACCTGCTGCTGTTGGATGTACATAAACAGCATGCTGCCTTATCATTTTCCTCAGAAGTTAGCTACATATATACATGTATGATATATGATTGTGTGAAAAGGGAAAAAGGTAACAGTCACAGTAAAGCATTCCACCTTGTTGCTCCTAATCAGTACACTGCCCCTTGCCAGCTTATGGATGTATTTTGTGCATTACTCTGAGGTTTCTGAGGAAAGTTAAATAAATAATGACCACAGTGTGCCTACCCCCAACAAAAGCTACAGTGACATTCTCTACACCCCTCTGATGTTTATGAGGAAAGTTAAAGAAATAAAAATCATACTGTCCACAGCCTCCACACAAGTTATAATGACACTTGTATACACACCTGTGAAGTTTGATTGTAAGGAAAATTAAAAAAATACAGACCAAACAATCTCCTGCTCTCCACACAAAGTATAGCTATATTCTGTGCACGCCTGAGAGTAGAGCCAGTTTTAGAGAAGGTGAGGGGTAGGGCAGAGGACTCTGGTAAGCCTGTGTCAAAATCCACTTATGCAGCCTGATGTGTGAAGGATCCCAGAAGCTGTGAGGGTCTGGCTAGTTTCTGATTAATTGTGTGCCTTATTTTTTTTAAATATAACAGCTTGCCATTTTTCCCTTCCATCCAGAATTGTAATATATGTGCCTCTCAGTATTGTGTGTCAAGCCTAGCTTCATGATGCAGGGGACAGATTCCTTTCTGTGACCCAGACAGCCATGGTTCAGTTACCAGCCCCAGTAGTACTGGAGGAGCCAGGTAGGGAGTTGAGGAGTGAAGAGGCATATCTGGGGGGGAGGTGTATGCACAGGGCAGTGTGCAATGCTAACATCCTGGTGCGGACAAGGAAGCTCACTATGCATGGCACAGTGGGGTGGCACAGAGGGTTGCTTGGAGGGCGTGCCCCTTGCTGAAGTGAGGGTATGCCCTCTGCTGTCATCCTGTTACATGCCATTCCTCTGTGTCTTAGCAGATGATTGCATTATGGCTGTCTGAAACTAAAAGTAGAAAACAACAAACCATCCTTAATGGCTGTCTGAATGGTTGCCCTTCCCAATCAGCCTTCCATCAGTGATGGAGAACCAGTAGGCTGAATGGCAGTAGAGGAGCTAATGATCAACAGACAACTGGGGCAAAAATTCCCCAAAAATGTTGTGTGACCTCAGATAAAAATTGGTGATGTTTTTCACATAAACACAAGAGTACATACACGCATGTACACACACACACACACACACACACACACACACACACACACACACACATACATACACACACGCTGCACACTTAACTATAGGTACATTGAAGGAACAGCAGTTCACTTATGTCACATCTTTGGAGTACTGGAGGAAACTGGCACACATTGATAAACTCACACAGAGGCCAGTGTATGCACCCTCCATAAAAAAAGATGCCACATCCAAGAACTCAGCCATAGCTGTACACTATCAGATGGCAACACTACTCACCACACCACTGTGCCATTAATCAGTTACTTTCACACACACACACATCCTGCACTTGCCAGACCATGAAAACTAGCTATTAATTGTCTGCAATGCTGATGCTTGTAATAGAAGTAAAAGTAATTATGTTTTAAATACACTACACCCCCCATACAAAAGCCATATCAAAGCTAGTTTACTATAATTTCAGCACATACAATACATTGTGTAAAACAACCCTGTTATGCCAAATGAGTGACTAATATTTCTTTGGGGCTAATGTTTATTTGTGATTAATGTTTATTTGTGTTAAGCCACTTATATCCACAAGTGAGCTCTACACTCAACAGTTACAGCCATTGTACTGGCAGTGTGCCTGTGATGTGTGACTGTGATTAAAAAATAATAATCATAGTCACAATAATAAAACATTTCATCTTACTTTGCAGAAATGCACACTAGCATTGCAGAGGCAAATTAGTGACTGCTTAAATTTAGCAAATGGTTGGGTCATTTATATACATGAACAGACTTCTCTCATTCAGCAGTTGTATCCACTTATATGTGCAGTTCAGATGACTGATTATTATAAAAATGATGCCCATTTAATGTATCTCAGCTTTGTTCCACAGACAGTAGTCACGCTTTAAAGTATTTCAAGTTGCTTCACACAAATAACATTCACCCTACAAAGACAGAATAATGAGCAACCCAATAGTTATAAATATTTTATATGTGATTACCTCAGACACTGATCTTATTTAGTGCTACACACCACTGGATTTGAACCCAGGATTGTTTGTGTGGAAAAATACACTGTGTATAAGGCATTTAACAGACTGGTCTAGTGTAAAATACTAATTTTACTTTGTGAAGGGCCATTTAAGCCTAGCCGATAATCAGAGGTCAGAATCAAACTGTGTACCTTGTGTCTGTTTAGGCAAAGACCATAACCATTATACCAAACCCACCAGTTTTTTTATAAAGTAAAATAAGTAAATACATAAACAAATACATATAAAATAAAAAAGTAAATACATAAAGAAATACATTTCTTAAGCAGAGATTAAAGAGCAGAAAGGCATTGTGATATACTGGAGCGGGAGTGGAACAAAGGCTCAAAGTCTCTCAACTCTTTTCATCAAGAATTCTTGGGAGTTCTACCCTTACAGACATGCACCCACATATGTGAGGCAGCACACCCCCAGCATCATGGAACCACTTCACCTACTTGTACTGCGAGTACAACCACCAGAGTGAATGGAACATTGCTGTCTTTTGATGATGTTCACTTTTCTTGCTAGAGTATAATTTTACCCATCTGAATAATTCTCAGAATCACTCAGCCAAGCAAAACAAGATCTGTGAAAATTTCTAGGGAGATGTCATGGCTAATTAACATTTACTATTTCTCTGGACTGCTGCATTGACATGCAGCTTTTCTGGTATGATCCTTACCTAAGGCCCCATAATGGGAAAACCTCAGCAGTAGAGCAGTGTGCGAATCAGAAAGTCTTAAATAAACACAAGACATATGCATGAGCCACAGTGTTTTAAAGTTTCCAACCAGTAACCAAATAAAAAATGCCAAGTTTGTAATTGTCACTGCTTGTAATACAAGATTCAGCACTTTGGTTCACTTAACGTGTCAAGACTTCACCAGAATCTGCCATACTTAGTAAATGAGACATTTATAATAAATGTTAAAAATCATGTGATCTTAAAATGTGTGAAGACAGAATTCAACTTTTGGTAACAGAAAATATAATCATTTTTTTACAAAATAAATAAATAAATAAATAAAATCTAGTAATGGAATTCCCAGGTAGTCTCCCATCCAAGTTTTATTCAGACCTGACCCTGCTTAACTTTCTAAATCATACAAGAGTGGGCACCTTATGGGTGGTTTAACCTTCAACCATACCTACAGTAAGATGTAAACACTAGAACAACAGTCAAAATGAACCATGTAGACCAAAGAGAGTCTATATTAGAACATCGAAGTTTCAAAACTTCGAATGATCTAATATTGAACCCTATTCAGTGAAAGCTGAAAACATCGAACATACATAATAGAGAATTTTTTCCTAGGGAAAAAATTTGCTGTTCCAAAACACATACACACAACACAAGCACACCAAACAAACAGCAATCCATACACATAAACCAAAAATCTTGCACTTAACCGTACACTAAACTATACACACACCACTACCTATATACTTACCTTAATCCAAACCCTAACCCTAAGGTCCATCACTATCACACACTTACCTGACCCGCGCCCTAACCCTAACTCCCCTAACCCACCCTAACCCTCACGTCCACAGAATCGCACACATACCTAACCCGCACCCTAACCCTAACTCACATAATCCATCCTAACCCTTACGTCCACACGATCGCATACATACCTTACTCGTATCCTAACCCTAACTAACCTAACCCGCACTCAATCGCACACTTACCTGAACCCGACCCGTAACTTTGCACCACAGCGCTGAAAAAACCAAAGCAACAGAAACGGAAAATCAAATTCTTTCTCTAGGAAAAAATTTGGTTCTCTATTGCTTCGATATTTTCAGCTTTCGCTGAATAGTGTTCGATATTAGAACATTTGAAGTTTTGAAACTTCGATGTTCTAATATAGACCCGACCAAAGACTATAACCTCCTTGGACTAGAACCCAAGAATGTTTATTGAGCAGCAGATATTCTCAAAAGCAGATAGCATCAGGTAACTTTCATCAATAAAACACACTGGATAGCAGCATTAATTCTCCATAAATATAAGAGCAGTGGAAAGTACAAAATAGCAAAACAGTCTGTCTTGTAAAAACAGCACACAGCTCGGCTTCAACAGCCTTTACAGAGTAATGAATGCTTGAAAAAAACTCATCTTATATACAAAAACACTAACATCAGTTTATACCTACAGTAAGAGTTTGCTTATTAAAAAGAATACAAATGTAATCCATTTGTTTTAAAAATGCTAGAGTCTCTTACACTGTAGCTGACATTAACTTTAACATTTCTGATACTGAATATGATTGTTTACACCAGTACTCCCCTTTGCATTCAGCCAAAGCTGCTACATTACCTTCCTGTCTTTCAACCTAGTCTCTTATGAACCAGTGATAAATAAAACACCATCTTTGTATTACAGTTAAAACAACCCAGACATCCAATAGTTCCATCATAACTGGGGATTGTTTCATTAAGGATGTCTTAAGATGTATCTGCAATATTTACTTCTTCTGATTTTTGTTAGACCTTTTCCTGCTGTAACATTTTCACTCCCTTTGTTAAATTCCATAAATTTGCTTAATACTTTTTGTATTTACAAAACACAAAATCAGAGTGAATGCCAGACTTTTCAAGATCCAGTGTGAAGGTTAGTTTCTAATTTCTTCTTATAATAGACTTCATTTTATTAGGATTACAGGTAAAAGACAAAATCATAGGCCTAGCCTAGAACAAAGCCTTCACATTCCTGTCCAAAATAACTGCTCATCTCCACTTAATGCAGTTTGTAACTTTAATTGCCTGTCTTTACTGACTTCCATAACTATCAAATGCAATAATTCTGGAGGACAGTACCTAGCTAAAAGCATATCCTTCATTTTAACTTTCTTCACTATAAATACCTCATCATCTGTTATGAGTATGGATAATCTTACTATCCAGCCTTACCAGATAGGCTTCATAATACTTGTAGACAGAAAACTACCCATCCAAAGATGGGCACATCTAAAAAGTCATTAGAATTAATACTGTACTTATTTAAAAAATGGTTGTGTTACTTATATATTGTATACATTCATCCATAACTTCTGTACCACCCATCCACAAGATAAACATGCCATCCAAAGACTTAGTATGCAAACAGAAATGCCCTTGTATTTTTTGTTCCAAACACAAACATTTTCTCCTATGTCCACAGAATAATACTCTTATATACATAGGCAGAGCATGCTCCTATTGTAACCCAATCACTAATAATATTCTACCTCAAAAAAGAAATAATTGTACTGCAGCACAAAATATATTAATTCATTCAATAACCATACTTCATTGTTGTTAAGCTTGTGGATCTAGGATAAAATCTCACAGAACCATAATAAAATAACTTTAGGATGTATCACTATAAAAAAACAGTGACGTCCACTGTCAGAAATAAGACATCATCCTGAAACTGTACCTGTGACTACAGTTTCAAGTAATTCCACAAATCTCTTAAAATGTATGCAGTAAGATCAAACTTAGTTTTTAGTTTCCTGTCTATAAACACTGCTGGGAGTTCTGATTTTGAACTGCCCATGGCTGCAGTGGGATCTCTGGGATGTCCTAAACTCTCTTTATAAATTTTGGGAATGCCAGTGAAAGCTTTTGTAATGAATCTTTAACTAGCAAAAAGTTATACTCAGCAGCTAGAATTATCCCTCATGAATAACAGATCAAATAAGAAACAATCTATTTTTTGATATGCAAAGCTCACCACATTCTTGAAACCCCCTCATAATTATTTGTGCTAGACAAAAGAATTAAAACTTCCCGTTAATAATTTATTGCCTCCATCAATACCATCCAGTTTCCTTTGTCAGGTTTCATGACCCTGTCAAGATGGCTGTTAGATAAATCTTAATGCATCTATCTTCCATAACTAGTCAATTTGGGTGGGGAATGTCTTTTTGTTTTACATAGTTTCCTTATGTCACCTCATACTACCTTTCAAAAATAAGAATGGAAGGGTGCAGTGAGGGATTACACTGGCTTTAACTATGAGTGGTAGGGTCATAATTCGTCTCTGAGCATTTACGATTTTGCAACAAGAAATTCAGATTTACCTTACAAATATATAACTAAGTTAATCAATGAGTTAGACATAACTGCTCTTTGCATATGGGCAAAAAAAAAACTTTTAAAATGTTTAAAACATTCATCAGTAAAGTCCAAATGACTGCAGTTATAAATTCTAAAATCATTATAAAGGCAAAAATAAAATTGTCCAAACCTGAACCAGACTATCACAATTTGTTTTTAATTTCCCCCTGTTTTTGGTGTTGCTAAAGTTGTGATCCATTGTGCCTGTTGTTCAGGGTATGATTGAGATGGCCTTGTTGATTTTTGCTCTCTCCAGTTTGTGGCTAACGTTCACCATTGATCCAAGAGTACTGGCAAGCTCATGGAAGGGAACAGAAGACTTTGCAGAATGTTTATACTTTTTCTTGACTTTTTTCCTTCTGGTTGCAATGGATAAACCTGTTTCTCCTATGACATATGACATTAAATAAAAGAACAAAAAAATGTCCTTTATAGGCATTCTAATGAATATGAATTCTAAAGAATGTAAGAATTAAAAAAAAAGTTTTTATTATCTATTTTAAAGGGGGGGGTTATGAGAGACTAGGCTGGAATACAGGGATCTAGTGTGGCAGCTTCAGCTGAATATGACACAGCACCCTGGTTTAAACAATCACATTTCAATATCAAACATTTTAAAGTTAAGGCCAGTTAAATTATAAGAGTCCTAATCATTTTTTAAAATGAATAGTTTAAATATCTATTTTTATTCTAAATAAACTGTTAATGTATAAATGCTTGTTACATCATCCTAAATGGCCAGCTGTTATCTCATTGAAGAAGCTAAGTATAGTTGGTCCTGGTTTGTATTTGGGTGGGAGACTACCTTGGAATGCAAGGTCTGGATTCTTTTTTTTAAGTAAATATATTGTTTACATATTCTGTTGCCAGGTGTTGAACTGTCACATGACACATTGTATGATTACATGATTTTTTAAGGTTGTAAATAAATGATTTCTTTATTAAGTATGCCAGATTCTATGGAAGCCTTTAACTGTTTACTGGACAAAAAGCACAAAATTGTATATTAAAAGTACTGATGATTGCCAACTTCATGTAATTTTATTCATAAAGTCTTTACGCAATGGTAAAAACTTCTGAGATAAGATTTCTGTATAATAGTAAGCCTGTTTGAATTCTGCCCAGTAACTATTTAGTGTTACCACTCCTTCATACATTAACTCAAATCAAAAGATATATCTTATGGGTTATTTAGCTGTTGAGCAAAAGGTTAATAGAATAAGCTGAAATATTCAATCTCACATACTTTGGAAAATATTTTTCTTAATAAATATTTTTTCATAAAAAGGAAATTAATACAATAATTGTATATGTAATTTAGACTATTTTTTTGCAAATGGTGGCCTAAAATATCATTGCTTCTTAAAAAATTGTATTCTGGTGCACTAGGTGGATAAGAAATTCAGCTTAGAAAATACTTGATGACTTTTACCTTTGCAATACTTTTTTCATTATAATCTTTCAATTCTTTATAAATAGTTTGCTTCTTCTTTTTGCTTTTTTTCCTGCCATTGGATTAGCCATTTTACATATTCACCAGAATTCGTTAAACTCTGTGCAGGAGTGTAACTGCAACCGCAATGGTACTCAATGAGCGGCAGAGAGGAATGCATATTAATGAGACACGGTGTACCTAATTCGGCTAGGTTTCACAGCTCACAACAATAATGCTGGCAATTAAACCTTGTAAACAAATATGGATATGAATTCCATGTCAAGGAGAGCACATACAGTCCACAGATTTGTGCAGAATGCCATAGTGATCACCAGGACTACACATTTCATGTGAGAAAATCCATAAATAATGTGGGGACAAAGGCATAGCTCTCAACTTCTTTGCACAAAATATCTGCACAAATACAAAAATAATGGGGGGAAAGACTTTAATAGCTGGGACACATTTTAAATATTGCTCTTATAAATGTAGAAAGTTGCTAGAATAAAATATATTGTGCCACAATGCAATTTCAGAAGGATATGAAGGCTGAAACCTGACATTATTTAGGGAATTCAATCCTCACTGATTTGCCACAAAATTCCAGAAAACACAAATTTATGAGGAACAGACCAAAGACAAAAGGGAAAAATCTGGATATTCTGTGAAAATCTGGAGAGTTGAGAGGAATGGACAAAGGATGACAACTAGAGACCATATGTCTCAACCTCTTGACACAAGCATGACATAATGTGTGGACAAAAGCCCCAAAATAGGGACACATATTAAATACTACTCTTATATACTTGAAAGTTGCTAGAATAACAGAACTTGTCTTAGCATGCTATTTTTTAAGGACACAAAGTCTGAAACTCAAAGGCATGTCATTATTTAGTGACTTTAATCCTTACATCATAATAGTGATTTGTCACAATGCCATAAATTGTATGAAGAACTGGACAAAAATAAGAGACAGAAATCTAGAAATTCTGTGAAAATCTGTACAGTTCAGAGGTATGCTAGGGACACACATTAAATATTGTTCTTACAAACGTAGAAAGTTCAAAGTACACGTTTGAAGGACATCTGATTGTAAAACCTTAAAACAGTTCAATGCCCAAATGAGTAGATAACACACCATAAGCTCAAAGTGTAGAATAACAAAACGAAGCGAAAATACTTCCAGCAGTTTATTAGTTTAGCGCTTTCTTCCCCATAAACGGGAACTTCGTCAGAACAAACTTCCCCTTCAGGTCAACTGTCAAAAGTAAAACAACTTCAAAAAGATCAACACACGCCAGGTTCAGGTTAAGGCACTTTAATCTTGTAGCAAGGAGACAAAAACATGCTAATACAGAGTTTGTCTAGCTGGAATCAGGAAGTGAAGCCATTCTTATACATTTCTTACAAGACATTGCCTACTAAGCTGACGTAATAAATCACAAGTTCTTTCAATATTATTTCATAGCAGCTGTTTGTCCATGATTTTCTGCTGGCATATCAAGTTTACAAAAAAACTTCCTAAGAAAAACAACGTAGCCTTGATGACCTACGGTCAGATACAACTTTTCAGTATGCAATGTTACCATTCAAGGTACTATGGCTAATTCGAGCACAAAGCAAGTACAGATTATAGTTAATTTCTTCAAGCAGTCTTTGTTCAACTGTATCTATCTTTTCTGCAGCTGTGCATGTTCTCATAACACAAACAGAGCTGATTGTTCAAGTTCAGTAACATTATAGAAAACAGTATTGTTCTATTCATTATTTTCCTGACCTAGCAGATAATCACCTGCTTCTCAGTAAATTTCCAAAAGTCATAAACATGAATTTTGCTGTGCTAGCAAATACTAGGTCAGAGAGCATCTTGCAGTTTCAGAAAGCATATTGCAGTTTGAAAAGCATCTTGTAGTTTCATACAAAACTAAGCTGTACATAAAATAGAATGAAATGTGTTAACCCTTTTAGCTTCTAATAAGCACTAAACATATACATTAATACATATTTTTCTAACATTTCCCCCCTGTTAATACTTTTTATTCTATTTTCAAAAGCATAAACAGTTTGCTTCATCTCCTAACCTCTTTCTGTTCAGAATTTGCAGTTAAGAGAGTCATTCCGTTTAAACTTATGAAAGTGTTTAATTTTTCAACAGTTCTTCAATTTCAGTACTTTGATACAAAGTCTCAGAAACTGACATGTCTATAAAATCTTTGATTAATCTTTTCATGCAGAGAATACCACAACAAACACACACTCCTAATAGGAGTAATCCCACACAAATGGCAATCAGGATGTTCATTAGGATGCTACCCCACCCCCCAAACAAATTCTGGAAAAAATCCGTCAGTGGGTTTGGGCCTGGTTTGGTCATGGCCGACACTTGCTGAATCACCTCAAGATGGTCGTTTATCTCATGCTGGTTGTCAGGAATATACGAACAGCACTCCTCTTTTATTAAAGCGCATGTACCACCTTTCGCCGCTAGGGTGAAGTCGAGAGCCATGCGGTTTTGTAGCACCACAGTTCTCATAGCGTTCAGTTCATCAGTTACTAATTCAAGAGCAGAAAAAGTTGCATTACTCATTAGTTCGAGAAGTTTGGACAGTTTTCTCAGCTCCCAAATCGATTTCACTGCGCCATATGCAGGGGCTATACCTGCCCACGATATAATAGTGTCACTCAAGTCCATGTCTGTCAGTTTATCTTTGTTTTTCATGGAGTTATGGTTTCTCCAGCCTGCTTCGATTCATCCCATTGGATTCTCAGGTCTCTTGATTGGATTTCCAGGTTTCTTGGTGACCTCTCTGACATTTCAAATTTTTCCCTGAGGTAAAAATGCAGTGTGTCGTATGGCCGGAACCAGGTAACCCAAAAAACAACTGCCGGACCAATTCTCAGGTAACCATTTGTATGCCTTTTTCCCACACACAAAATAGCAATTCTCTACTTTAGTATTAATATATACTTGCCCTGCATGAAACATTTTCTTATCAATGATAGATAGTTGTTTAAAAAGAACAGGATTACGTTGTAATTCATCAACTGTTTTGTGCACTGATTCAAAATATGAGTCATAGTTTGTATCACAAATATAACCTGCATTATTAGCTTTGGTATAACACTTATAAGGAACAGTCACATTACAATTGCTCCAACCCACCTGAACAGTATCATTTTTGTAAAAACATAAAATTCCCTTTTGTGTAACAGGCAGGTACAATGCTATTTTGTCTTGTGATTTTACAGTCGTAGTATCAAAAATCAAATTTTCCCAGGTCTCATTGACCCCTAGGGGGACAGCAGTCATTAACAATCCCCCGTATGTTGTTGATATAGCTGTGCAAATCCAGCAATTTGAAACATTAAAAGTTTCAGCATACACATATTTAATTGCTTGGTAAGTGTTAAAGTTGGGATGCCAGTCTATGAGTAACGCATCTTGTTTATTCAGTTCAGCTCGTGTGACTGGAAAAATGAAAGGCCACAGCAAAAAGATTAATGTTATCAGCATAGTTAACAGAATGATCATGCAATACTTTTGAGGTTGTTCTGTATTTCTATTTGCTCCGTATCTGGTCATTTTCTTCTTGTGTAACAGTAACAAGTTTTTTGTCCAGTTCAAAGTTTTTAACCAATTTACAGTGTGTCAGATGAATCCAGGATGCTCGTTCTGCGATCTTGACTGCAGTGGGTGTTGACAGTAGCACTTGGTATGGCCCTTCCCACTTCGGTGATGTCCAATTTTTTCTCTTGGTGACTTTCACCCAGACCCACGTGCCTGGGACTACTGCTGCTTCCGATGGTCTGGTTTGTTCTTTATCTGAAACAGAATTTAACTGCAAAAGTTGTTTATTACTTAAAAGTCGTCTGATATATTCTGCGAGTGAACTGTCAGCCTCCTGGTCTGCAGGCATGAGAGGTTTCCACTGAGGTATATAATATGCCCTCCCAAATAATTTTTCAAAAGGAGTTAACCCCTTTGCATTTGAAACAGTTCCCATGCTCAACAATGCCAGAGGCAGGCAGTACACCCAGTTCTTTCGTGTCTCACTAATTAACTTCCTAAGTTTATTTTTCAAAACCCCATTATGCCTCTCTACTAGTCCTGTGGATTGTGGGTGGTATGCACAATGGTTCTTTAAGGAAATTCCGAAATATCGGCTCAACTGTTGTATTGTTTGATTTACAAAGTGTGTGCCATTGTCACTGTAGATCTTTTCCGGTATGCCAAATCTAGGAATAATTTCTTTAACAAGGACTTTTGCAACAGTAGCTGCATCTGGATTTTTGGTCGGAAAGGCTTCCACCCATTTGGAAAACATATCTATAATGACAAGACAATACTTCTTATTTTCACATTTGTTCAGTTCTATGAAATCCATACAGATAGTATGGAACGGGTACGGTGGTGTAGGGAAACTCCCTTGCTTAGGCTTCAACGCCCCTTGTGCATGATGCTTGTTACAAACATGGCATGCCGCACAAAAATTTTTTGTGTAGTTTGTAAATCCATATGCTGTGAACACTCGATTCACTAACTGTACCATCCCCCCTGTTGAGACATGGCACTGCCCATGGCTCAACAAAGCTGTGTATCAAAACAAATTAGATGGCAAAATCGGTTTTCCTTCTTTGGAGATGTACAGCCCTTTCTCAAGAATTGCTCCTCGTTTTATCCATTTCTGTTTTTCTACTTTTGTAGTAAGTGTCTGCATTGTTTTCAACATTTCTAAATCTAAACTCTCAGAATGTTGTAATTCCTCACCCAAACGAAATATTTCTGAAGCTGAAGCTGCCTGTTTTACAGCTGTATCAGCTCTCGCATTACCTTTTGAAATCCTATCCTGTTGCTTGGTATGAGCTACACATTTACAAATAGCTACTTTCTGAGGTAACTGAATAGATTCTAACAAATCTAAAATAAACTGCGTATGATTAATCGGTTTACCAGTAGATGTTATCATTCCTCTATTCTTCCACTGTTGCGCAAAAACATGTACAGTAGAAAAAGCGTACTGGCTGTCAGTAAAAATGTTTACACATTTACCCTTTGCCAAGGTACATGCCCTTGTCAAGGCAATCAATTCTGCTGCTTGTGCAGATAAGTTGTGTGGTAAAGACTTTGCTTCTAAAATCTCAGTATCGGAAACTACTGCATACCCCACTAGGTTCTGCCCTGTAGGACCCGTTCTGCATGAGCCGTCCACGTAATATGTCACCTCGGCATCATCCAAGGGAACATCCATTAGATCTTTTCTGGGCAGTGTCTTTTGCTCAATCTCCTGCAGGCAGCTGTGTGGTGTGCCATCCGCAGGGGTCGGGATCAAGGTAGATGGATTCAAAGTTGTACATCATTCAATTGTCAAATGAGGTTGGCTCAAGAGTATAGTCATACAGGAAAGATGTCTAGCAGGAGAAAGATATGCTACTTTTTCTTGCAGTAAAATAATCGTGACTGCATGAGGCACTCTCAATGTGAGAGGGTGGAACAACACTACTGAGGCCGAAGCCTGTACTGCCATTGCAGCTGCGACTACTGCTTGTACACAGTGGGGCAGGGATTGCGCCACTGGGTCCAGCTGTGATGAATAGTAAGCTATGGGGCGTTGCTTATCCCCATGTTGCTGTGTTAACACCGATGTCATATAACCTTGCTTACAATCTACAGTTTGGAAAAAACATTTATGATAGTTTGGTAATCCTAAAACTAATGAGGATGCTATCGATTGTTTTAGTTTGCAGAAAGCTGATTCTGCTTCTGGTGTCCATTGTAATAAATCTTGTGCTGCCATAGGCTTCTTGTATATCAAGTTGGTGAGTGGAGCAGACTCCAAGGCATAGTTTGGAATCCAACTCTGACAGAAATTAGTCATACCCAGGAAGGACATCATTTCCTTCTTGGTAGTCGGTTTGGGTGCTTGCAAAATTGCTATTTTCCTATCTTCATCTAATGTTCTGCCTTCTTTGGATATTACATATCCCGGGTATTTAACCTGCTTTCTCCAAAGCTGCAACTTGTTTTTGTTTACTTTATGTCCTTGAGTGGCTAGAAATTGTAGTAATGCTATAGTATCTTCTCTGCATTCTTGCTGGGTGGGGCTGCCAGCAGGATGTCGTCAAAGTAAAATCTGACTGCCTCTTGGTGGGCTAAATCCCGCCAAGTTGCTTGCCATCTCTTGTGTGAATATTGTTGGGCTTTCACAATACCCCTGTGGTAGTCGCGTGTATGTATACCTTTTCCCCTGAAATGTGAATGCAAACCAATGTTGGCTGTCAGGGTGTATCGGTATCGAAAAGAACGCATTGCTAATATCTACCACAGAAAAATACTTCTGTTGAGGCTTCAAATCATTCAATAGGGTGTGTGGATCTGGCACCGTAGGTGCTCTAGGTATTACTGCATCATTTACAGCTTGTAAATCTTGGACCATACGCCATTCTCTGTCTGCTTTCCTGACAGGAAATAAGGGTGTGTTACATGGTGAATCGGGAGATTCTACCAGTACTCCTTCCTTAAGTAAAGCTGCTATTATAGGTTTGATTCCTACTTCTGCATCTTTCCTTAAGGGATACTGTCTCTTCTGTGGTCTAAATGCTGATTTTGGCGTAATAGTAACTGGTCCTGCTGTACGAATTAGTCCTACATCTGATTTCCCTGTTGACCAGAGAGTTTCTGGTATTCTCCGTAAGGCATTTTCTTCCTCTTCTAGTAAGAGTGCTAATCAGCTGTCCTCGCTAGACTGCAAGTGTACAGCTGGGTGTGTCTGTGTTATCCAATTTAACTTCTGCTTCTGTACTCCCTGTTCTGACAATTCTAACTCTGTCTGTTTTTCCCATTTTGTGACTTTTTCTCCTAGGTCTGCCCATTTCACATTCTTGTCCTTAGTTAAACTAACATGTGGTAATCGATTAGATTTATAGAGTGCAAAGAACTCCTGGGGCAATGAACAGCTAACTACACTGTTCCCTTCTGTGTCCCAGTACAGATTACGTAATACTAATCTGTTTGCATGGTTTTTAAACAGTTCTTGCTCATATTCCTTATCAGGTCCTGGTGTGCTACAATAATACAGAGTACAGTGCAACAAATGCTGTTTATCAGTCTCAAGGGAGGGGGACTTACTGATGGCTACATTCATCAGTTCTTCAGTTACTGCCCCTGGACCAGTCGTTTCCAAGTCCTGGCTGTACCAATAAAATGTTTCGCCCTCCTATCGCACCACAAAAGTATCCATTTGTCGCTGTGCTTCCATACCCTGCATGGTTGGAACTACTGCTATGCCAAATATCTGCATACGATCTCTGCCCAAAATGTTTACCGGGCATTTTGCAGAAACAACAATTTTGCTTTTCTGGGTCATCCCTGAAACAGGGTCAGTTATTGCTATGTTATGGGAGAGTGGCTTCCGATACAGCTGTCCATTAGCTGCTTTCACTAATATGTAATCAAATGATTCTGAATTTTCTGGTAGTTTGGAAGGATGTATCAGGGTCTGTGATGCCCCTGAGTCACACAGGAATTTTACTTCCCTCCGCTCTACCAGAAGTGTAACTTCCTGTTTCGTGTCTGCTAAATAGAGCTCTAGGCTCAATAATGCTAAGTCTAAAATTTCACTTTCTTCACCATCTGCGATTTCTTGCACTTCCTCTATTTCTTCTATCACATTCTCTACTCCCTCTATTACATTTGCATTTGTCTTTTCTCAGTTATCCCTTTTAGTGATTCTTGACTATCATATAGTCAGTCCTCACCCTCCTTATCTTCCACAGCTACCTTCTTATTTTGCTTGCAATCCCTTGCTAAATGTCCCTTTTTTCCACATTTAAAACATTCACCCCTTTTCTTTCTTTCTTCAAACTCCTCTGATCGTTTATCAGATTGTTTGTTTCCCTGGGCATTTTTCTTGCCCTTTTTCCCGGACTGTACTACATAAACTTCTGCTCCATCTTCTACAGAAAATACTTGGTCTTTCTTTTTATTTTTACTGTTAAAATGCCTTTCGGCATGTCTAGCATATTCAAGTAGTGACTGTAATCTACTTGTACGATGGTCTACCATGTACTTTGTAATAAAGCTGCTTATAAGCAAAATACTGCCTTTCAAAAATGCATTCTTTAGCTGTTGCTCATATGGGGAATCATGTGTTTGGTCTTCAGGTACCTGCATTCCACAATGGTTATTAAAACACTCTAATAATCTAGCATAATATCTGTCAACAGTTTCACCTTCTTGTTGGATGCATTGATTAATGCAAGTCCAGTCTGCCCTAGGTTTCCATTTCTCAGAGATTCGGTCTGTTAGACCTTTCACTCTGTTATCCAGTTCTGCGTTGCTATGTGGGAGTGGCTTGTGTTCTGCATCACGGGGATTCCAGTTGCCACTGATCATGTGCCAATCTGGACCTACGATTTGTCTAACTGCTTTTTCTACTTCTTCTCCATTTAAATGATAACTTAACCTCATGCCCTGTAAGTCTTCTAAGAATTTTCTGAAATTAACTTTTGGATGGGGAATTCCCTGTGTGGCTTTCCGGATGTCTTCCGGTGTCCACAGTCTATATACTAGGAGAGTCGGGTCCTGCCCTTCCTGTCCTGCCTGAGGATTTGGTACTTCTATGAGCGGACATATCCCTTATTCACTCATAGCTCGTGAATTTTTGTTTATCTGATATAACTCAGTATCCCCTTTTAAGTTACGTGTTCGAGACTTAGTCTCGATGGGATCTCTGACATACGGTCTTGGCTTCGCGGTGACAGACGGGTATAGCGGAGGTGGACCAGCTTGTCCACTCGCTTCATATTCTGGCAAGGGAAGTGGAGGAGGCGGCGGGGCTGATGCTATTACCAAATTATTGTCTTCTTTATCTAGAAACATAGCTTTTGAATTATTACTTTTTGTTCCCTACGGTTTGCTTCCTCAATCCACCTGTGTGCCTGAGGAATGCCTAATTTACGTTGCTTTGTCACCTGACATTTTGCGTTGGTTTTAAGCTGTTTGACAAGTTTAATAAGTGAGGATTTTTCTAATTTGCCATCAAATTCATATTTATTAACCCATTTTGTATAGTACCTAACATTGTTGGCATGCTGTAATTGCATATATTTTGCATCTTCAGTTAACGGTGGATCTTGGGAACTTTTTGTGCACTTATTTCCCATATTGTTCTGACTGTTAAAATGTTACATAACCCTTCTTATTTTCACGTGGTACCACGATTTCTCTTTTTCACAGTTTATCTAGAATAACTGCCTTATTTATTCTGTTTCCCTGATCTATGACAAGACTGCAATCTTCCTGTCCCTGACTTGTACAAGACAAATCTCCTGACAGATGATACAAATCAAGTCCCTGATCTAAAACAGAAAAAAGGTAAATCTCACCTTACCTGAGCCGCCGTGATTGATCGCCTGGTTCGAAGGAAAACCGTTAACTCATCCTCCAGTCGCAGATCAGAAAAGTGGCTGGCCTCTTTTGAACAACAATTCAGTCGGAGGTCTTTCAGAGCAGAAGAACCGATGTGGTCTCTTCCCCGTACGGTTTCATGCCACCTGGCCCATCTGACCTGAGGCGAAGTGAGAGTTTCCGGTCCGAAGGACCAATCTGTCAAAGGTAAAACAACTTCAAAAAGATCAACACAAGGCAGGTTCAGGTTAAGGCACTTTAATCTTGCAGCAAGGAGACAAAAACGTGCTAATACAGAGTTTGTCTAGCTGAAATCAGGAAGTGAAGCCATTCTTATACATTTCTTACAAGACATTGCCTACTAAGCTGACGTAATAAATCACAAGTTCTTTCAATATTATTTCATAGCAGCTGTTTGTCCATGATTTTCTGCTGGAATATCAAGTTTACAAAAAAACTTCCTAAGAAAAACAACGTGGCCTTGATAACCACCGGTCAAATACAACTTCTCACTATGCAATATTACCATTCAAGGTACTATGGCTAATTTGAGCACAAAGCAAGTACAGATTATAGTTAATTTCTTCAAGCAGTCGTTGTTCAACTGTATCTATCTTTTCTGCAACTGTGCATGTTCTCATAACACGAACAGAGCTGATTGTTCAAGTTCAATAACATTATAGAAAACAGTATTGTTCTATTCATTATTTTCCTGACCTAGCAGATAATCACCTGCTTCTCAGTAAATTTCCAAAAGGCATAAACATGAATTTTGCTGTGCTAGCAAATACTAGGTCAGAGAGCATCTTGCAGTTTCAGAAAGCATATTGCAGTTTGAAAAGCATCTTGTAGTTTCATACAAAACTAAGCTGTACATAAAATAGAATGAAATGTGTTAACCCTTTTAGCTTCTAATAAGCACTAAACATATACATTAATACATATTTTTCTAACATCAGCCATTAAAATACAGATCATTTAATTGAAAGTAATAAAATATCAATCAAACAATTAATTTCTTAAATAAACACGTGTGTAAAAAAATGTGAATAATTTAAAAACATATGTGAAACCATTTATATAAGTCATTGTAAAAAACTTTAAGAAGTTTAGAATGTCAGCGCTTTTTTCTTTAATACAGGCAGTAAAGATAAGTAGTCATTGAGTTCTGGTTTTGTCAGTGCATTTAACATAACAGCCCAATAGAATTCCCTCAAATCTACATTTAATTCCCACCAACCACCCCTAGGGTTTTGTTTAATAACCTCTAAAATACCAAACATGAATTTTGAAAAACTGTGACAAGTCAGTGAATGTTTATAAAGGGCATTGTTCACATTGCCATTGGATATAGCATAAGTATGTTCATATAGCCTATATCTAAATTTCCTCTCTGTTTTGCCAATATAGTAAAATGAACAGGTTTGACAAATGGCAATGTAAACAAAGCCCTTAGTGTCACAGTTACCTCTCTGTAAAAAAATACCCTTTTTATTATCTGCTATGTGTATCACATCGTTGTTCAAAATGAATTGACATTGGTTACATTGCCAACACCTGGTGGTCCTTTTCAATAACAAGGTCTTAGGTGAAATGCAATGTTCTGTTAAATATTTTAAGTTTTTTCCAGCTTTGTAAATAAAGTTTGGTACTTTTCCTAGACTATTGAAAATTTCAGTGTTCCCTTTAAACATGACCCAGTTTCTTTTAATAATCTCTTTAAGTTGCTTTTCTCCATTACCATAAGTAATGACCATGCTAGTGTTGTAATCTTTCTGGGTAGAATATTGGGTGATTTGTTGATGAATAATTTCATCACTAGCAAACAGGGGTTTATACCTTGAACCCCACCCTCCAGTAACTTGTTCAATTACCTTTTCCAATAAATGGTTTGGATAACCTCTCACTCTGAACATTTCAGTAATGTTAGAAACTTCCTGCAAAAATATTTCCTTCCTTGAGCACATTCTGCCCACCCTTACCAACTGTCCCTTAAAAATATTCTTTTTTGTGTGGAAAGGATGCCAACTTTGAAAATCTAAATAACTATTCAAAAAGGTGTCCTTCCTATAAATTCTACATTCAAACTTTTTTTGTAATTTGTCTTTAAAAATCTTGACATCTAGATAACTTATCTCCACATCTGAGCAGTTGGCAGTAAATTTAAAAAAATGGGCAAATCTGATTAATATAATGAAGGAAGTTATTAAAATTAGATTTTTGAATCATTCCACAGGATAAAAATATCATCCAGGAAACGATAATAAGTAAGCCATTTCTGTGAAAAGGAACTTGAGAAAATATATTTTTTCTGCCATGCATAAAGTACCAGGTTGGCATAAATGGGGGCACATGTAGCCCCCATTGCCACTCCCTGTACTTGCTTGTAGAATTCTCCTTCAAAAGTAAAGTAATTATTAAATAAAATATATTCCATTGAAGCCATAATAAAATTAATCATGGTGTCTGAAAGCCTTGTGAGTTCCCTTATGGCTTCATAAAACAAATCTAAACCCTCTTTTTGTGGAACTGAAGTGAATAAATCCACTACATCTATCATGGAAAAAATAACTTCATTATTGTACCATCTTTCATTAAATTTAGATAAAAAATCCCATGAATCTTTCAGTAAATAATCTACATTTTGTATAGAATCTTTCAAAATTCTGTCCACAAATGTACAAAGAGTGTATGTAGAACTATTGCGTGCAGAAATAATTACCCTAAGTGGAGGTTTGTGAATACACTTGTCGATTTTGGGAATACCGAAGGCTGTGGGTATAAAAGGGTGTTCTGTTTTTAGAAAATTGTACAGCTCTTCCGAAATAAATTTCTGAAGTAAAGAATCTAACAAAAAATATGAAATTTTCCTATGTGCTAGATTAATTTCATTCCTGGATGATATTTGATATTTCTCTGTATC
The DNA here is from genome assembly GCF_019279795.1 of Protopterus annectens. NCBI lineage: Eukaryota > Metazoa > Chordata > Ceratodontiformes > Protopteridae > Protopterus > Protopterus annectens. Next base: position 1,613,740,060 of record NC_056725.1, read on the forward strand.
TGAAAAAATCATAGTAAGTTCATTCACATAGTCTGTCAAGTTGTACAATACAATCCCCCCCCCCCCCCACTTATCAGGCTTCATGATTCTATGTATCTTATTTGTTCTTAAATTATTTAATAAGGTGAATTCATCTCTACTCAAGTTAAAGGTTTTAGTAGAATTATATTTGTTCAATTCATTTTGGATCTCCACCTCACATGCCTTCTTGAATGCCATAATTAAGGGGTGCAGTGGGGGATTGAAACAACTTTTCTTTTTGAACATTTGTTTACCACTATTGTGATTATTGTGATTACTAGCTAACCCCCCTTTAAACATGATCTTAAAATTTAATTTTCTAGTATAGAGCTTTAACTCTGTAATTGCATCCATTGTTTCCATTCTTCAAGTAGGTATAAACTTAAATCCTTTCTTAAACAAAGAAAAATATGTGATGTCAACCTCTAAATCTGTGTAATTATAAATTTTAAAGCCATCCATTGAAAACACTGTACCATTATGTGTCACCTGAATATTGTTTTCGTTAGGTACATCCCTTATCGGTGGGTGTTTCTGTACCCTCCCCTGTGGTACCCTCTGTTGTTGGATCTGGGTGGATGTGCGTCCCCTAAAAAACCTTTTTGTCTGTTCCTATTCTCTAGGCATTCAGACCTTCTAATAAGGGGAAAATTCGTATTATAATCATCCAATGAATGGTCTTGTTCTCTTACTTCTTGTTCTGCATCAATGTTCTTATGTGATGTGTGATATCCTGAGTCAAAAACAGCATTTATATTGTTAACCTCAATAGGTTCATTAGAAAACCAAAAAGGAAAGGGATACACATTTTTCTTTGCATAATCATTATCATCTCTTAAAAGTTTTTTCTTTTTACGTTCCAAGTTAGTTTTTACACTAAAATCTACCTTTTCAAAAATGTTTTTGTACTGAACCATGTTACATTCAAACAATAAGTCATTCTCAAGCTTCCTGTTCATTTTATCTAGATCTTCCAACATACTATTAAGACGTTTGCAATTAGTTTTAATAATAAATTTCATTAAATCTAAACCAAAACGATCAAAAAGCTGTAAAAGTTCATCTATATCACATTTACTAGTGTTCAAACCATTCGGAAATTTAAAAAGTCTGAGCCCTTTGGGAACGTGTTTTTTCTTTATACTCTCCTGAAGGTAAAAATTATCACATTGGAGAGCACATACCTCAAATGACACAAGTTCAAAATCTTTCATTGTGGTGTTGAATGTTTGGTGCTCATGTCTATAGTCACCCTGTGAATTATCCCCTGGAAATGAAACTTCTTTCATAATCCTTTCCTTAAAACTGGGAAAAGACAAATGTTTAGCCGAGGGGTTGGCCATTACTTCATCGTTGTTGTTTGGTCATTTGCTACCCTCTGGTGGTTTAACAGAGAAATCACCTTGGTTAGTTAGTCTAGGAAAGAATGTACCAATATCTTTTCTTCGAATGTCGGGGTAGGACAATCCAATTTGTGTGGCTTGAAAGGAATCCATTCTTTTGTTTAAATCTGTTACTTGCTGAGATAATGCTGAAATAAGAACAGTGTGTTTATTTAAGAAATTAATCGTTCAATTGATATTTTATTACTTTCAATTAAATGATCCGTATTTTAATGGTTGACCTAAAGGGGAAGTTTGTTCTGATGAAGTTCCTGTTTTATGGGGATGAAAGCGCTAAACTAATAAACTGCTGGAAGTATTTTCGCTTAGTTTTGTTGTTCTTGAGCTTATGGTGTGTTATCTACTCATTTGGGCAAACTTAGAAAGTTGATAGAATGACAGGTTTTGGATTCCCATGATTTTTCAGAAAGGTATGAAGTCTGAGTCTGAAATGTCTTTCACTATATTCTGACTTCAGTCCTCAATAATTTACGAGTGAATTGCCAGAAAACTGCAACTATATGAGAAATAGACCCAAAAATATGAGGCAAAATGTAGGCGGATAGGTACGGCTGTATAAATATCTGTCATTCTGTTAATAAACATATCTGCACAGAGGCCAACTTAATGAGAGGAGAAATAACTAGTAATAGGGACATATTTGACATAGATGTCATACAGGAATGTGTTTTAATGTAACACTCTGAACCTCTTAGATCGGGAAATTTAGACAGACCCATAAAAGTGAGGGGACAAGAGGCCAGAGATAAGGACAGATTGTTAATATTCCACAGCCAAACTTGATCTTTCTGAAGAACATGAAGTTTGAAACTCAAATGTCAGTCATCAGTTACTAACTGCACTCTGCAATGGCATGCCAATGATTTGCCAGGAAAACAACATGTTAACAAGAAAAGACGACAAATATGAGACAAAAACTGGACATTCTGCACAGATCATGACAGTTGAGAGGTATGCACCCAAATGTCTGTAATACTGAGTCACAGCAGTACAAGATCATCCCAGTAATATGGCAGAAAGCCACATATTTGATAAGGAAAACATATGGACATCCTGGGAATATATAGACATTTGAGAGGTATGAATATGAAGTATACGGTCCAAATACAGTGCAAGACAGTGTACCTTCAGTACAGAGTGTTGTGTTATCCCATTCCTAGCATTCTGTAATGAAGCTGTGTTAATTATCTGTAAAGGGGCATGGACTCCCGTGTAAAATGATCACTCATGAAAAGTGTGTGTATTGAACAGGGACATACAGATGAATTGTGTGAATGAACACAGGGAAAAAGAAAAGGTAAAACTCCTGCTTTTACAGCAGAGGAGAACATGTCAATGGAAGACAGTTGTAGCAGCAACACCAAGGACATATATCTATATGGTACAGTATGGACTGTACAGTGAATATGTGTTGTCTTTGACTAACACACAAGGTGACACAACAACGGGGAGCATGTGTGTGTGAGATAAGTATCCTTACTTGAATAATGCAGAGGACATCTATTAGGGATCAGACATACAATTGAGGTAGGGTGCATATTGGAAAGCTGTGCAAACTGATATATCTGAATATGAATGTACTCTCAGCAGAGGTCTCCAGCACAGTGGCCACCGGCAAACATTACAAGAACCAACCACAATCATGGACATTATTTGAATAATACCACCACTAATCCCATGCCTCTGACATCACATATGTGATGTGGAGTGATAACAGATGTGCCTGCTCACACAGTAGGCAACTAGTATGAAGCATCCACACTCTATGAGGGTAGCCATGCACATTTTCCTAGTACTGTAACATCTACAGGAGGTGTTAGGAGGGACACTGCTAGACCTGTATGTGACATTATGAGCAATATAGGCTAGCTATATATGACACAATCCACACTGTCACGAATGATATATATGCCATTAATGTTGTCAAACACTTATGTATGCAGTGTGTGCATAAGGTGAACAGGAGGTACAGATGCATCTGGTGTAACAAATTCATTGTTGTTCCACACCATCAGACAGTCATGTATATTCCACAGAAAGAATACCTAGGTATGGCCAATAAGATGTGACAGCACACTGTGACAAAGGTGGTACACCAGTTACACATCACTGGAACATATATAGGGAGGTACATGCAGAAGGGTGCATTGTACTCAGTTATTGGTGTGATGAAAGCTGGGAACCATGACATTAGTATCCCCTCAGATGTGCATGTCCTTCACATACCCAGTACTTGCATTGCAGTTAAGGGAGTAGTTAGAATTGTGACCACATGCTGGTGGATGTACCACTTATCCTCTACCCCAGGATACAGGTCACATACTTATTGGTCTGATAATAGGGTGTGATGTCCACATTATACTTAGGTGTTGTGTCTGTTTCCTGAAGCAACACATCCCTCGATGTGTCTCGTCAATGCAGGTGTTGTCATGGCTTTGGCAGCAGTTTCTGATATGTGTTGATACTCTCTGCATTATACTAATATCACAGCTGTAGTCAATGATTACACATAAGCTGAAGTCCTTTGAGCAGCTGTTTTGACACAGCATGCATATGTCATCTGTGATGTCCATCACTGAACTAAGGGACAGGCAAGGACCTAACAGACACTCCTGATGTACTGACCTGATCAGTGGACCTGAGATATATGTCACATCACACATTGCAACATAGCGAGATGCCACAGGTCTAACCATTTCATGATATAGCTGTTTATGGCCACATGTGACAGTGTTGATTGAATACTTCAGTGTGGATTTGTGTCAAATGCCTTGACCCAGCCAAGTTCCACAGGATGATACTGTTGTCATCATGCATGTCCTCGATTACCTCTTTCAGAACATCTATCAGATTTTGGGAGGAAACCAATGTGAAAGCAGGGAGGGCATGCAGACTCCACACAGAAGGCACCCCAGCTGCTGAGAATCGAACTGGAGAACCTCTTGCTTTGAGATGAAAATGCTAACCACTGCACCATTCTGCATACATACACACACACATGTATATGTGTGTGTGTGCATATATCTATATATATATATATATATATATATATATATAAACACACACACACACACACACACACACACACACACACACACACACACACACACACACACACACACACACACACACTATTTATTTATTTAATTGACATTTGTTGACTGGGAAAGTCTGACTGAGCTAAAGCCCTTTTTCAGCAGAGGCCTTGGGAGAAAAGCTCCACAGAAAAAATACAAGTTCAGTAAATAAAAAAGTTTAAAATTCAACGTTACAGAAAAAAAAATTATCACACGTCTGTTTACAGAATTAACATTTGAGCACTATTACACAGAGCAGAGTACATACTAACTATGTAGTATGTTCTAAGTATAGGGAATTTATAAGACAGTGAGAAGTATTGTTTTGAAAGAGTGTAGGGAATGCATATATATATATATATATATATATATATATATATATATATATATATATATATATATATATATAATACATATATGTATATACTGTAATTTTTCCATATAAAATTTCATCTGCTATTTTCTGAAATATCTAGCTGAGTATTGAGCAACTAGTTTGAGTGTTGAGAAGCATTATCCAAAAAGTGTTGTGTTAGATCAGTTATATTCCTCACTTCTTAGCTCAAAAAACTCCAAAACTCCTTGTAGATCACAAAAAGAGGATCCACAGCCATGGATGTGTACTTTCCTACTGTCACTGTAGCCAGTCTGGAGGAAATGGGCATGCTGAAACAATGTAGCAATTGTCTCAGATTTACTGACAAACACCTTCTTTTTAAGCAGACTGACACAGAATGTGAGAAATGTAATTACACTGTGTCTCTGGAGGCAAATCTCTTTCACACAGAGACAGATACCTCCAAACAGGTTGCCTGTAATACACACTCTACTATGGATACTATGGTTACTATGGATCAGACACATAAGCTCACATATGCCGAGTCCCTTAAATGCAATCTACCTAAACCTCAGAAGCCTCCCATACACTGCCCTGAGCAACCTTCCAAACACTCTACAAATACAGGACATATGCAACAACATCTGACAATGTCTCACTCTTTAAGCCCTTAAGGCAAACTGTCAAACAACCTGATATATTTGTCATTGGAGACTCTGACGTGAGTCACACTGATGCCTCCCTCACTAGCTGAGCAAGGAGACAGTGACAGGGAGTTGCCTATTGAGGTTAGGATCCACCAGATTGCATATGCATTCAGGACATTGAATCACAATTAGCAGTATGACTCTGTCATAGTCATTGTGGGTGTTAATGACCTGAGACATAACTGCCTAGACTATATGAAAAGGGGCATGATAGAGCTTTCATGTTATGTATCCCAGACAGGTATGAGCCTAACAGTGAGTAGCATTCTACTTTTCCAAGGGTGATACCATGGTATAAACAGAAAATGATTGACTTTAACAATTGGCTTAATACTGGTATCAGTGACTCCACTGAACTGGCCCAGTAATCAAGGAGCCTCAATCCTCACCACTGGCAACAGTGAGGGACGTACACAATGGGTGGATGACAAGTAAACACACAGTAAAGTACAATTTCCCTTAAGAGCACACAGAGATCACAGTCAGTCTGTGGCTGTTTTCCCCTCTTTCTTGAGATCCACAGTAAGACTCCCCATTGGCACAGCTATAAGACTGAGATCTCAGCTTAGGGGTCAAGCCAAGACCTCCAGCACCCTCTCTGTCCAACCAGTGCTTCATGTCCCTGCCCAAGTAGCTGACACACACACACACTTTGAGATTTGATTTATATACAAGCACACAACACACACCTGGGGAAGGCTGGCACAGATTTACTAGCTATGCCCCCTTCTGCCCAGACTGTAAGGTCGTTATCACTGCCACTAACCCCTATTTATCAGCTATTTAAGGCCCTTACAAAGGGTAACCTATCCTATTGTGTAATGTTACTATTACCCAAATGGTAAGTGTGATCAAGACTAAGGCTATTTAGGAGTGGTCTGTACAGTCTCACCAAATACATATGCAAGTATGCTAAGAGCTTAAATATGACTCACAAATATCAGTCACAAAGATAATAATAAAAGAACAAGACAATACTCAACCAAAACAGTAACTACAGAGTTCAGAATCACAGGAAATATTTTAAAACAACATTTCAGGACAGTATCAAATGAATACAGAAAACATCTAAACAAATCCTTACTATATTCATATCCAACTCTAAAATAAATACTATGCCTAAATCTTACTTACAGAGCAAGACACAGGTAGAAGGGCTGAGTGGATGTCTCTAGGACCAAGGCAAGACACAAAATGCACAGTCTTTCTCTGAGGGAGTTCTTAAATTACTATCAAACATTACTGCTGGTTCAGCCTGGATGATAATCACTATTTCTCACCTGCCTTCAGTTCCCAGGCTGACAGATACTAACAGAATTTTTAACATTTCTGTGTGAGAAGTACATATCTGTCAAATGTGTAGCTGCTAGGAAATCACACAGCAATAAAACACTTTACATTTTAAACATAGTCAATTCTTATCTCCAAGATAATAGGAAAAACTTCTAGCTCTAGACATCCTGTCTTCTTGCTGCATTAACTAAGTTTTATAGTACATCATAAAGCACTTAATTTCAACTTATTTTCTTGAAGTTTTGTTAAGTTAATCTTCTGGGTTCCAGCAGTGTACGCTGGGATTACATTCTTGAAGCTCAGCACATAACATACAGTTCTGTATAAATCATATCAATATTCACAAATGACATAGAATTATTTACAAAATTCCAGATAGCTGGGCTGGCAGTGTCACAGTGTAATTTTGGGGGAGTTCAATATTTGTCAGCTTAGGAGGACACAATCGACAGACCATGCCACTTTATCTACACCTGTCCCCACTAGGCTTTTCGATACTGGCCAAAACATTATCCATCCCCATAGTGCGTTTTTAGGCTACACCTACCTGATAAACTTTATAACATAGTAAATTCTAAGCAAGGTAAACTTAAGGTGTTACTGTTCAGTGCTAAGAGTCTCAACAAGAAGGTCCACTCCCTGGAAGTCTTCCTCATCCTAGAGAGTACTGACATCTGTGCAATTACTGAGCCATAGTGTAAAGCTATGGAAGGCAGCCCAGCAATACAAAGCTACAATGCCTTCCACATATTCAGATCAGTACCTCACAAGAAAGGACGAGTGGTGGAGGTGGATCAATCTACATAACGTAACCACACTCAAGACTAGTCAAGCAATATAACACACTTGAGCTATTCCATGTCCAACTAGTCTCAGGTAAGGTCCAATACATATCCTTGCTAGCTATAGGTCCTAGTCTATGACCCAGGATAACCATACCACATACTTGAATGTACTGGAGTCACTCACAGTTCAGGCCAACACCATATTCATTGGTGATTTCAACTGTCCCACCATAAACTAGGATAAATACACAACCACTAGCATACAGGCTCAAAGATTCCTAGATTTAGGCAAAGTAAACATACTAAACAGCTAGTCTTGATATCCTGGATATGGTAGTCACAAATATGAGGGAATGTTGACCTTGTGTAATGTCTTCACTTGTCAGATCAGATCACAAAGTGGTCGCCCTTGAAATAAATATAAAGGCTGAACTCCTTGCAAACTCCATAGTCTTTAAGAACTTTTCCAATTTTATCTACCTCCTATTAGGCAATGTCACAGCTAAATTCCAAGCCCCCTCCAAACTTAGGTAACATGGTGGCCTATACAGAAATGTTTATGGAAACCTGTTACAATCATGTAAATAACTGCATAGAAGCAGCAGTACCAAGCCAAAATAAACTTTGGACAAACCTCAAAAATAAGCCACATTGGTGCACCCCTAGCATAAATAGGTTGTACAACAAAAGACAGAATATCTTTTACAAAAATATGGAAGGCTATGCCAGAAAGACTAATAACTTCCTCATCAGTCTCAGCACGCAACTCATGAGACTAATCAAGTCTTCTAAAGACAGTTTTGAGGAAAAAAAAAAAACTTCCCTGGCTAAGAATAATCTTAAAGCATTATTCAGCTGTGTATGCAACCTTAAAGGGAACACCCAACAGTGTGCTGGACTAATAGTAAATGGAACATCTTACACTGAACTGGGGGATATAGCAAATTTGCTGGCCAATAAAATTAGCTCAAATTTTACCCCCTATCACCGCCCCCCCAGAAATACCCTCTACCTCTACCATTTCTTCCTCTGGTATGAATAAAGAACAGGTCCTCACTGCATCAGTGGATCCTGATAATACCCCAAGATGCCTCCTAAATAGCTTGTAACATGACCTGTCAGTCTCATTACAATCTATGTTCAACCACAGCCTCCAGGTAGCCTTTATCCTCAGGGAATGGAGAACTGCAACAGTCATCCCTCTACACAGAGTCAGATCATCAACAGACCTATGGGAACTACAGATCAATCAGTTTTACTAGTCTTATATGCCAGACCATGAAAGGAATTATTGTGGACCTGATAAATAAAGATATAAGAAATCTTCAAACACCAGACCCATCCCAGGTTTGGTTTTGTTAAGGGCAGGACATGCCTATTAAAATTGGTGGACTTATTCGAGAAGGTTATTATAGCCATGAACGAGGGCAAACTGTACATACCACCTTCCTTGTCTTGGCAAAGGCATTTGACACAGTACCTTACTTGAGAATTATAGACAAATTCACAAATTCCTATTTAATGTGACAATGGTTCACAGACAGGATACATAAGGAGAATCCACCTCAGTCAAGAGGCCTGTTACTTGTAGTGTCCCACAGGGCTTGTTACTGGGACCTCTGCTCTCTGGAAAGTACTTCTCTGAAGTCAAAGCAAATGTTGAAGGCCTTTGGCTGATCAAATTTGATGATTACTGCAAGCTGGGTGTAATCAATGAATCACCCAAAGACATAGATATCCTCCAAGAGGCTCTGACACAGACAAATAACTGATGCCAGAAACGTGGTTAAAAACTCAATGCAAAAAATGCATAATTATACCCTTTAATATGACAATCACCCTTGTGAATTACAACAGTGATAACACTCACCTAAGAGTAGACCAGTGGAAAGGTAATAGGGAATTAATATTGACAGTAACCTGAACTTTGATCACCATGTGTCCATGGCAGTGAGAAAATCCTTCTACATGATGCAACATATAAGTAAGGGCATGGCATCCGGATCCAAGAAGATAATAGTCCAACTATACTCAGTCTTCATTAGACCAATAATCAAGAACAGTGCACCCTTTGGCATGTACCTGACCAGGCATTTACAGCAGCTTTAGTGGTCACAGAAGTTCCTCACTAAAAGAATACAGGGTGTAAATAATATGTCCTGTGCAGACCACCTCAATGTCCTGTCTCAGTATTTGGTCTCCTGGAGACTACTAATGGGCAGGTATTCTCAGATCCAGCCCTATTGAATCTGCTACATTTTTGCAAAAGAAACAGCACTAGAATTATCTAGTCTAATGATCTAAACCTCATCTGTGACATAAACAAAACATGTTTGAGGGGCACGTACGTGTCTCAGAGAGTACCCTTCTCTGGAACAGACTCCCCATTTATGCGAAACAGAGCTCTTCCTTAAGCCTATTCAAACACAGTTTGGACCAAGGGATGGGAAATTCATAGGTTCATAGGTAGGTATTAGGCTATCGGCCCTAGGGCCCATACAAGCCTAGCCAGAAAATGTACCCTGGCTTTCGCCACCCAAGAAAATTATTTTCCTGTGCTCCTGTCGAGCAAAGCCACAGAAGTAATCCCCGGGGTGAATTTCCCATTTCCCATCCAATCATCAAGATTTTTCTTGGAGAGTGCTAATGAGGAGCTCTGTTTGACATAGATAGGTAGTCTGTTCTAGAGTATGGGAAGTCTCTGGGACAGGAATCTATCCCTCCAGCATGTTCTGTTTATTGTGGTGACAAGGTTAAGGTCCCTAGAGCGTGTAGCTCGGAGGGATTGGGATTTCTTTAAGTGGAGCATGTCCAACAGCTCTGGGTTTGACATAGCTTTGTATGTTAGGCAGAGATCGCCCCTGAGTAGGCAATATGCGATGGAGTAAAGCTGTAGTTTTTTGAGACGGTCTGCATAGGGCATCTGTTTGAGGCCAGTAATCCTCTTTGTGAGGTATTTCTGTGGTCTTTCCAGTTGTTGTAGATGTCTTGTGAGGTACATACCAAAACGGGCGTTGTACTCTGTAATGGGTCTAATGAGTGATGAGTAGAGGGGAACAATGACCTCTTTTTTTCTGAATGAGAATCCTTTTGTGATGAGATGAGCCATGTAGAAGGATTTCCTGACCACTGTTGCGATGTGATTATCAAAGGAGGGACTACTGTCCACCTGTGTCCCAAGGTCTCTTATCACATTTTTGGCATTAAGTAGACTACCAGCTATGTGGTAGTTCATGGGTACAGAGTTTTTACCAAAGGGGATGACAATACACTTTTTGGCATTGAGCTTCAGGCCTTGACTTTGACACCAGGTATCTGTCTCAGTGAGGCCCTTTTGTAGTTTGTCCACATCGTTAGGAGTTTCGATTATGGCTCCTAGTTTGCAGTCATCTGCAAACTTTATTAGCCAAAGACCTGTATTGGCCTGCACTTCAGAGAAGTAGATACCAAACAGGAGAGGACCCAGGACTGAACCCTGTGGTACTCCACTTGTCACTGGTCTGATGTCGGATTTGGAATCCGCTACTTTCAGTGTGGGTTCTGTCCGTGAGCCAGTTGGCAACCCATCTTATGACATAGGGATTTATACCTAGTTTAGTGATCTTATCTATAATTCCAGAGTGGAGGATGGTGTTGAAAGCCTTGGCGAGATCTAGATAAGCTGTGTGAACCATTTTACCCTCATCTATGGCTTTGGTGACTGCTTCAAAGAAGTCAATCAGGTTTAGGAGACATGATCTGCCTTTTACAAATCCAAACTGAGTAGGGTCCAGAGTTTGGAAATTACCAATGTCTTGTTTATGAGTTCCACAATGATACGTTCCATGGCCTTGCAGACCAGGCTCGTCAGGCTAATGGGGTGGTAGTTCCCGGGGTCCGTAGTGGCTCCCCCTTTGTGGAGTGGGATAACTGTCGCGGTGCACCATTCAGTGGGTACAAAGCCTGAGGTGAGGCTATGATTGAACATGGTACTTAGGTAGGGAGCCAGTTCATTCTGTAGTTCATGTAGAACGCAGCCTGGGATATTGTCAGGTCCCATGGATGCTGTGTTCTTGGCTTTGGAGAGTATGTTTTTTACCTGTGCAGCCATGATTATAGGAACTTTGCATTCTTCCAGTATAGAAATGGGCCCTCTAGGGGGTGAGAGGGGGGTAAAGTTAGCACTGAACCTATCTGCTAGGATGTTGGCAATATCAGTTGGTTAAAGTATATTTAGTGCCATTATGTTGTAACTCAGAGCAGATCTGAGTGTTCCCATTTAGATTCTTGACATAGCTATAGAATGCTTTGTGGTTGTCTTTAATGTCAGTGGCAATTTTGTTTTCGTAACTAGCTTTGGAGGATTTTATGAGGGATCTCAGCTTCTTACTGAGGTTGACCAGGGAGTTCCTCCAGTCATGGGATTTTACTCTTTTTTGCAACAGTTTCTTTCTTCTGTTGTAGAGTTTGTTTATGGCAGAGGACCACCAGATTGGCTTCCTTTTTTTGTAGGATAACATCTTAGTTCTATTAGGGATAGCATGATCCATGCACTCGTGTAAGTGCTTATAAAGTGCATTTGTGTAGGATTTGGCAGTCATACCTCTATTGTCCGTCTGCATGGGTGTCATGAAGTTTGCCACTTCTGTCTTAAGAAGTGTGAAGTTGGCTTTTGAGAAGTTTTTTATGATGGTTTCCCTAATTGGGGCTGGGGTGGGATGTGGATGTCTAGGCTGATTAGCTTGTGGTCGCATCTGACCAACAAGGAATTGACCTCTGGTGTGGAAAACCAGTTTCCCATGTTGGTAATGACCAGGTCTAGGATATTGCTGCCCCTGGTGGGGTGTGAATAAGTTAATCCAAGGCTTTGGAATTTATGAATTCTAGAAACAATTGAGCAAAAGAGTTGGTACATGAGTAGTTTTCCCGGTTAATGGTGGGGTAGTTGAAATCGCCCATTATTAGGGTGTTGGGTTGTACCCTAATACTTTCCAGTGTATGAAGAAATGAGGAGTGTGAATCCTGGGGCATGGTGGGGGGGTCTGTAGGAAGCTACAATTTGGATTGCGGTCTTGCCCAGAGTTAGTTGCACTTGGATAATCTCGATGCATTATGCTGTGCAACTAGCCTGGAGGTGTGGATATCCTTAATGAATATGGACATGCCTCCGCCTTTAGTGCTTCTTTCTGAGTTAGGTGGCCGAAAGGTGTGGTATGAATTGAAGCCTGGTAATGCAGGGGTGCTCTCTGGAGCTTTGAACCAGGTCTCTGTCACTGCACAGATGTCAATGTTCTCCATTTTAAGGAGTGCCTCGAGTGAGTGCATTTTGAGGTTTAGACTTCTAGTATTGAGTAGCATTACCCTCAGATTTTCTTGCTTGTACCTGTTACGGTGGTGAATTTGTCATTTGAACCTTGCCTAAAAAAGGCACTATAATCTGACATTGCAAATTCACCCCTGTCATGTCACCACTGGCCCTTATGGTCAGGGACAGTTTGTAGATGCCTAATGCACAGCCATATACCAAAGCCTTTTAGCCCATGAGCATTGATAATTGGGAAAAGTGGTGCATGAATGACTAGCCTTAAAAAGCATCTAGGGCTGTTATCCTGGTAACATCCTATGATTATATAATCTAGAAAGAGAATAAGCTATTTATTTCCTTCATACTTAGCATATTGTTCCATAAAGTAACAAAAGCTACTTTGTCAAGATGACTATCTGAATGCAGTTTTCTGTTGTTCATCTACTCACAAGTCTCTTCCAAGCAAACCTAGAGCCCACTCCACAAGATCAGTAGCAACGTCTTCAGTCTATTTCAAAAACCTATTTTTAGATGACATCCGCACTGCTGCTACATGGTGTTTTTATTTCTTTATTTATTTCCATTTGTGAATCAGGTAAGTGAACTGGTCAGCTGACCCATTTCTGTCACTTCACTGCTTATCTTTATTAAACCCTGGATGGACTATCTAGATCCAGGAATTCCTTCAGGGATACAGTGTTTTCTCATGATGCCACCCAAGTTGCACTGCTGAGGATTTGGTCCCTCATTTGCCCTCGACAGACATGATTGTGCCAGATAGAAAATGCTGTGTACTTTCCACATTGACAGATCTACATGATCATAGGTTCATAGGTCCATAGGATGATATTAGGCTATTGGCCCAGAGGCCCTTATAAGCCTAGCCATGAATTTAATCCATGTTCCCTCAAAGTCAGCACATATTTCCCCTGTCCAGCAGGGACACAGGAGGAGGTGGGATCCCATGGGAATATTTTGTTTCCCATCCAGTCGTCCAGGTTCCTCTTAAAGATGGCTAGAAAGGTACTCTGCTTGACATGGAGAGGGAGTGTATTCCACAGACAGGGGAGTCTATGGGATACAAATCTATCCTGCCAACAAGTTCTGTTAATGTCACAGACCATGTTAAGGCCTTGCATGTGGGTTGCGCAAGTGGAGTTTGTCTTACGGATAAGCAGCAACTCTGTCAAGGCTGGGTCTGAAATGGCCTTGTATGCCAGACACAGGTCACCTCTGAGCAGTCTGTATGAGACTGAGTAGAGAGATAGGGCTTTTAGCCTATCTGTATTGGATACATGTTTGAGAACCTGGATTTTCCTGGTCAGGAACCTCTGTGGTCTCTCCAACTGCTGCATGTGCTTGGCAAGGTACATGCCGAAGGGGACATTGTACTCGATAATGGGTCTGATATAGGAGGAGTACAGGGATGTTATGAGCTCCTTGTTCCAGGATGAAATGCCCTTATTTATGAGGTGAGCCATGTAAAAAGCCTTCCATACAATGTAGGCAACGTGGTGGTCAAAAGTCAGGTTGCTATCAACCTGGGTGCTCAAGTCCCTCATGAATGATTGTATGCTTAGTGTATTGTTATTAATGTGATAATTAATGGGAATGACATTTTCCCCAAAGGGGATAATGATGCATTTCTTGGCATTCAGTTTTAGGCCATGCTTCTGGCACCAGTCATTAGTTTGGGTAAGGCCCACTTGGAGGATGTTCACATCACTATGGGAATTTAACACAGTGCCCAGCTTGCAGTCATCTGCAAACTTGGTCAGCCATAGACCACTGGTTTTGGCTTGCACCTCAGAAAAGTATATCCCAAACAGTAGAGGCCACAAGACCCATCCTTGGGGTACACCGTTTGCTATGGGTCTGCTACTAGAGGTGGATTCTCCTACTTTGACTGAGTGGGTTCTATCAGTGGGCCAGTTAGCTACCCATTTCATAACATACGGGTTGATGCCTAGCTGGGAGAGTTTATCTATTATGCCCAAATGGGGAATAGTGTCAAAGGCTTTGGCTAGGTCAAGGTAGGAGGTGTGCACCATCTTCCACTCGTCCAGGTCTGTAAACGGCAACATACCTATCTACTGTCCATCTTTTTCCCTGACACTTCTTCATTGAATTAGCAAACATCCTGGAGGTTTACAGGGATAATATCCCATAAAATGTCTCTTTTAGGTAAGTGCACAAACATTTTAGTCCTTTTCCTTTCTTAAAGCTGTCAATTTTAATCTGGAAATGGGGCCAGCATTGCAAAATTATGCGAGTAACAGGAGGAGCCTGAACTTAGGAGAACCATGCTAGAAGTTGACCACCTGAAGTGATAGTCTTTCATCTGCAGTGCACAGACATTGGTCGGTCAGATCTATCATAATGGTCAATACATAACTCTTCCTTTATCTCGATCTTTATTATATCATGATAAGCTTACCCAAATCCTTAACATTTCTTCGACCATAGTCTCTGAAATGTGGAGTAAAAATTCACAAAAAATATGCAAAACAGGCATATGACCCCAAAACATCCTAGCCCATTAAAAAAAAACATAAATTTGCAGTTAATAAAATTAAATAAAAATACAACATAGGGGACTTCTGGTCTAGACAGACTATGGTGTAGTAGCTTTTTCAGGCTGCTCTCTCATCACCCCAGTCTCTTGGGGACCTAATTCTATAAGAAGTCTCCAGGATTGTTATAGTATTTGAGGGATGAACAGAGGATTGGTGAATAGCTTCAGCTAATCTATATTCTCATGAGCCTCAGCTTGCAGTGTTTACCTGAAAAAAATCATGTTCTGAGGTGCAAGAAGAATATGGCCCCTGGGATAGAGCAGCAAGGCCAGGATAGTAGCACCATGAATAAATATCCAGTGGAGTTTCCATATATATTAAAGACATACACACCTCATGGCTGGTCAAACAGTATGACACTCAGGAGACACTCCAGGTGCAGTTAACCATTAACAAGATCCCTATACAAATCATAGCTAGCTACTGTCCCCCAAATCTGACTCAATATACCCAATCTGCTTGTCTGGATTTCATTAAATCTATCAAGCTTCAACCCTTTACCCTGATCTTGGGTCAATGCAAATGCTTTGGAACAGCTAGTCCATACCCCCACAACAGGTGATAATATCTTGGATACCATGAGTAACCACTGAAGCATCCCTACATTATCATCCTCCCTGGTAAGATCTGATCATAAAGTGGTAATTTGTGAATTCACCATCTCCCCTGTTCCCCCCTCTAGCTATGGTTAAACAAAAAAAATTCTCCAAAGCTGATTACAGCCTCCTGAGGGATGGTATAAACAGCTTCACAGCCCCATCTCCTTCTCTAGGAACTTGCACCAGTATCCAAAACTATACCAAAGCACTATATGAGCATTTATATAGATTCTTGGAATCAGGAATATCCAAGAGGACTAAATCATCCTCCGCAAGAAAGAGTAAACCTGTCTGGTGGACATCTGCAATAAATAAACTTTATAACAAAAGGAAAAAAATTGCTGTCCAGGACCAAGAAGAAGCAGGTGCCCAAAGGGAAGCAATCACTCCTTAGACTGAACAAGCAAATAGGAGCACTAGTGAAATCCTCCAAAGCAAACATCGAGTCCAAATTGGCCACATCTACTAGAGGCAATCATAAGGCCTTCATCACATATGTCCGTAGTCTCAAAGGTAGCACCAGATTTGTTTAGAACTGGTAGTCAAGGATACCACATATACAAATGCTGCAGATATAGCAAACTTGCTGGCTGACAGATTTAGAGAAAACTTCAGCCCTCTGTCCCCTCGTCAGTAAATCAGGACATTCTCATTACCTGCCCCTTCCCCTTATATCTAGAGAACAGGTCATCACTGCTCTCTCAAAGGCAAAAATTACAGCCTCCATGGGACCCGATAGCATTCCAGACTGCATCCTACATTAACTCAGGCAGGAACCTGCAGCACTGTTAGGCACCCTATTCAACCACAGCCTGAGTACCGGTTTTGTCCCACCTGAGTGGAGCACAGCCACTGTCATCCCTTTGCACAAAGGTTGAGTGTCCACCAATCTGGGAAATTATAGACCTATCAGCCTAACTAGCCTGATCTGCAAGGCCATGGAATGGATTATCATGGACCTCATTAACAAGGACATTGGCAACCTCCAAACATTCAGTCCCACGCAGTTTGGCTTCGACAAGGGGATGTCATGTCTGTTAAATTTGATTAACTTCTTTGAGACAGTCATCAAAGCCATGGATGAGGGGAAGATGGTCCACACCGCCTACCTTGACCTGGCCAAAGCCTTCAACACTATTCCCCACTTGGGAACAATGAATAAACTCTCTCAACTAGGCATCAAGCTGTATGTTATCAGATGGATAGCTAACTGGCTCACTGATAGAACCCACCAAGTCAAAATAGGGGAAACCACCTCAAGCAGTAAACCCATAACAAGCAGCATACCCCAGGGTTCTGTCTTGGAGCCACTGTCATTTGGAATATACTTTTCTGAGGAGCAGGCCAAAACCAGTGGGCTATGGCTGACCAGGTTTGCAGATGACTGCAAGCTGGGCACTGTCATCAATTCCCCTAGTGATGTGGACATCCTCCAAGAGGGACTTACCCACACAAATGACTGGTGCCAGAAACATGACCTCAAGCTGAATACCAAAAAATGCATCATCATCATCCCCTTTAGGGAGAGTGGCACCCCCACAAATTATGACATTAATAACAAGATCCTAAGCATGCAATCAGTAATGAGGGACTTGGGCATCCAGGTTGATAGCAAACTGATGTTTGACCACCATATTGCCTCCATTGTATGGAAAGCTTTCTACATGGCCCACCTCATAAGTGAGGGTATCTCATCCAGGGACAAGGAGATCATAACATCCCTGTATTCTTTCCTTATAAGGCCCATTATTGAGTACAACGCCCCATTCGGCATGTACCTCAGAAAGCACATGCAGCAGCTGGAGAGAGAACAGAGGTTCCTCACCAGGAGAATCCAGGGCCTCAGAAATCTATCATACACAGATAGGCTTAAAGCCCTATCACTCTACTCAATTTCATACAGACTCCTCAGAGTCAAGCTCCACTTGAGTAACCCACACACGTGGCCTTAATCTGGTCTGTGACATCAATAGGACTTGTTGGCGGGACAGATTTATGTTCCAGAGACTCCCCCATCTGTGGAATGGACTCCCTCTCCATGTCAAGCAGAGTACCTCTTTACCCCTTTTTAAGTGCAACCTGAATAACTGGATGGGAAACAGAAAATACATTCCTGGGATTCCACCCGTCTCCCTGCCCAATAGCCTAGTAAGTTCCTATGATCCTATGATCCAGTACTGCAGATGAACCCCAAGCAGTCACTCTCTACCTTGTTTATCAGTGAACATTATTTTTACAAAATAATGGCTACCAAATAATGACTGAGCTTGGAAAAATAGATGCTAAAGTTTGAGACTACATGAACAAAATTACCACTAAGAACTCAGACATGGTTGGAGCATTAACAGCATACTCTGATCATCTGTAGAAAGTGGACAGAGTCTTAGCAGGCTTTTCACGTCAGATGGAAGCTGCAGATTTGTGGCTAGATCACCTGGAAAACCAACACATGCATGCAGAGGACAGGGGTTGCTGAAAGAACCTATGGCTTATGAGAATACTGGAGAATGCTGAAGGATTGAACTGTGTGGGTTTCTTGGCCTTTAACCTGTCATTGATGGACTTTCCAGTTGATGATATCAGAATTAAAAGAACACACAAGGTATTTACCACCTTGCACTTGCAGTCAAGAGACCCACATCTCTCTTGGTAAGACTGGCATGTTTTAGCATGAAGAAGAGGATTTTGTCTCTTTTATAGAGGCCTGAAAAAATTGTCAAGATTGTTCACTAGAGAGTTCTCTGCTATCATGATTTTTCAGCTAAAGCAAAGAGAAGGAGAGCTGCATTTTATCTCTGGATTAAGATATCTCTGGAACATGGTTGTTGCACTGTATCTTGTACATTTTAGATATTGTTTCCATTTGGCCATGCCACATTTAAACCATTGGAGGAAGTAGACTAGAGGATTAATGCTGAAGGTCATTGTCAGCAAACAGCAGTAGAACTGCCACAAGAGTCTGAGAGAAAGTGAAGCACAAACCTTATCCAAAACTTGCTAAAGCAGCAAACGCTTTAGATGAAGACGTGTCACAGACTGCAGATTCTTCATCATGCAGGAGTTAGTATGTAGTTGTGGTGACCTGGACTGTTTAGTAGTTCAATTAAATGTTGTTGGCATTTGGGCCACCTATACAGTGCTGTGTGGCTAGTTTGGAAGGTTAACATGATGGGGATATTTTTACATGTCTGTCTGCAGTTGTAGCTGTTTGGAAGCATTTTCGTCAGATTTTTCCAGCTGTTATTTAGCAGATTTGCTCCTGGATGTTGGATGATTTTGATTTAGACATTAACTGAGGCATTACTGGCTGCAGTGTGGTTTTGTCAAAGCAGGATTTATTTGCAACATGTGTGGTGCGGAGATGGGGTGAAACTTCTGAAAGGATTTATTTGCAACTTGGAGTATATGTTTACACCCCTGTGCTGGTTAACAGAGACGTTCCAGCAAGTTGGGAACTTGGTGCTTGCCTTAGTATACACAAGTGGTCTTCTCATAAAAACAAGCATGTGTACATAGTTCAGGGTGTTATAATTGTTAGGAAGTTTCATGTTGTTGTGTATGTTACAGATATTTCTTACTGGTTTATAATCATGCTTACAATTTGTCTTCTGATATATTATCAAAATTGGTAATGGTTTATATACAGTGTTATAAGAATATTAACCTAGAATGTGAATGGGTTGTTTTACCCAGTTAAATGTAAAAGAATGTACACTTTCTTAAGAAAATGCCATCCAGATGTTACTTGTTTGTTCACAATAAGTACACTTGATTGGGACGGAGTATCAGTTATTAAATCTACCGGTCTCCAGACGTATTTTTAGTCTGGTAGAGTTATCTAAACTAGAGGAACCTCAAATTCTCAGTCTGCAAGCTGAGATCACTAGACTTGATAAGAGGTGTCCCTGCATCCCATGATGGATGGAAAAACTCCAGGGCCCGGTCTTTTTCCCTTTCCAATTCATAGGATGGAATGAACGACATTGGCTCCTGTTTTATAACATTGAGTATGAACATTTCCCAAATTGTGAAAAGAGACCATAGTTTCAGTAATTTTAAAGACCCTTCAGGGACCCTTTATCCTTGCAATATTACAAGCCCATTTCAATGCTAAATCATGATTATAAATGATTTTCTACCATTATGACAAGGTGGATGAACACAGTAGTTCCACTGTTCTTCCATCTAGATCAAGCAGGATTTGTATGAGGCAGAATACAGCAAATTATGTGATTGGCACCTTACAGGTGATCAGTTCCACAGATCCTGCAAGATGGCAGCTCTGCATTCTGAATTTAGATGCAGAGAAACCATTTTACAGGGTAATGTGCAATTTCTATGAGCCTTATTTGATTACTGTGGTTATGCCTCTTTATATAGTTATTAAAACAAATTTATTCTGGGTCTTGAACTAGAGTTAATTTGGAGGTAAGCCTTTCAACTCCTTTCTATATCTAGAGCTGCCCCCCAGCTTTTTGCACTTTATATTAAAACTTTGGTCCAGGCTTTCAAACTCTTAGTATTTAGTACTTACACTTACAGGGCAGAATTGTAAGCTGTCTTTATGCGAGGATAGTTTGTTGCTTTATCATAATAATCTAGAGAAGGATCTGCAACTTTTTGAAAAGTTTAGCAAATTGGCAGGATGTAAAATAAATTTAGGGAAAACCTCAGACTTATACAATGGATATTCTTCTTCCCAAACAACTTTAGTGCACATTCTTCTTCCTCCGTAAGGGTAACAAATTGCAGTTTTTGGGGATTCAGTTCTGGAAGTCAGTGGGAAATATAATTCAGTTGACATAATAGGGCAATAATTCTTTGTATGAAAGAATGATTGTACCAATGAAAGCTTCTGATTCTACACGTCAGAATGTATGTAGGCACTGCAATAGTTCATATTACTGAAGGTAATCTACATGGCTACATGTGTCCTTAAGAAGGCTTTCCTCTTCTTTTATCCTTGCAGTCAAAAAAATGAAACAAGTCATAGGAATTAATGTCACTATCTATAGATGAGGCAGGGCTTACCCTTCCCAACTTTGAAAAGTATATGAAAGCTGCTATTTTTTTCAATACTGTATACATTGAGTAATACAGCATATACATTTTATAAAAAATAATATTTTTACATGACTTGGGGGGGATACAATAGTCTATGGAAGAAATTAAATCTAAAAGGTAGACATGGTGCCTCTAGTGGTGTGGTACATGTATGGGTCACTTCTGTTAGGGACACTCTGATACAGTTAGCCCATGATCTCTTCAGTCCCTTTTATGAATGAACATAGAGAGCAGTTGGAGAGATAGCCCCGGTACAGAGATGGTTTAAGTTTCTGGGAGTTCTTGTTTAAGGACTGACAATTTATCTCAAGGTTTGAATTTCAGACTTCATTTGAACAGATGGAGCGAAATGCATCCTGGTATGATGTCTTGGAGAGGTATTTTCATGATCTTCTCTGGGGGAAAAGGGAGCTTACAGTGTCCTGCTGCCTAAAAGGTCTGCCTTGATAATGATATCAAGAGGGCTACTAGAGTATATGTCATATGGTCCTTCACATAGGCTGTCTGAATCTGCTTTGTTTAAAAGAAAGAAGCAGTTCAATTTCTGCTTTAGTGTATGGAAGAACATTGTGTCTTCCAGGCATGCGATGTGTGTTTAATAACAGTACTTTATTGATGTATATTTGCATGAATTTATCGCGTTTGATTAGTTTAATTAGATTGTTCTATAAAATACTGTAATCACTCAAGGTTAATCAAATGAAGTGCAGTAATTTAAAACATCAGAGAGAAAAGGAACTGAAACAACCTTTTAGTCACAGTGCTAAATATGATGACTTTAGTCCATTAACAGATGTTGTTAAGGGATTCAATAGAAATGGGCAGTTTAATGGCAAAATACTGAATCATTTAAATGTGGATTAAAGGAAATTAAATAATGAGAAATAAAAATATTATTAAAGCAGTCTTTTCAGTATATTTTAACCCAGATAACCTGACCTGCTACATAATAGATAAAATAAAATCAGTCATGTTTATCCTTCCTACTTCTCCTCTTGAAGCCTTATCAAAGAAGAAATGTTAAAAAAATGCATACCATTATTGAGAATAATTTTTTTCTGACTTTTGCTGTGTTAATGTTCCACCTTTTTTTCAGGTAGGCTAAGTAGATTTAATATTATTTGTATGTTCAGATAGGAGTCTTTTTGCTTGCTCGGTTTTAACAATGCAGCATTTTGTACATGTCTCCTATATATACAGTCTTTCATAGTAGAATGCAGACACATTACTAAATTCAATGAAGAAACATTTAGTTTATCCCATTTTGAAACAACTAACATGGAGTAAGCCAATACTGTCTCCAATAAATTATTAACTACTTTCATCCATTATCTTTGGTCTCCCACATAAGGAATTAAATAAAATACGGAGAGCTGAAACTCCTGCATTATCATAGCTATGTATTCACAGGCAGACAGCAGTGTGATAGTATTTTTTTACCACTGTTACTCAAAGAATGGTGCATATTCTACTTGCAGGGGCTCACATGCCCATCTTTCCTGCTCTGCCTGCTCAAAAAATCTTTTTTTTTTCCTTCTTTGCAATAACAACTTGGTAGAAAGCACAAGGGCAGCAGGTTCCATAATGAAGACGGATATTGTCATGACTGATTCAGACAACTTGAGGCTGACTAGAGACCTGGTCTATGAAGAAGATGGCAGAGAAGGGTGAGAGTAATCAGTTGGCACAGACTCACCAATCCTAGAGAGAGTAAGGTTATCCAGAACATTACAATGGCAATGTCCCCAGAATGGTGTACAGTATGTTGCACATGGACATGTTCTACGATTTGTCACGCCATGTCCATGTGATGGTTTTCACTGTGCTTTACAAAATGATAGGCACACACACACGCATACACACCTACACACACACACACACACACACACACACACACACACACACACACACACACACACACACACACACACGCACACACACACACACGCACACACACACATCCAACTACATAGGAGGTCCTGAGTTTGATGAACTGGTATGTCAACCACCTGGGTCAGGATTAGTACAAAAGTGGTAAAATCCTTAATGGTTGCCTGGATGACAGCTAACTCCATGAATGGCTTTGAATCTGCAGAAAGGGGAATGAATTTGATCAATCAGTGTATGGGGACAAATGACTGCCAGGCCAGGTGAGGTCAGAAGAAAGTATACAAAAAAGGCATATTTGCTGAAACAGACAATAGAGAATCAATAGAGAATCCAGGAAGAGAAGGAAGATTGCAGCTGATGGAGTGCAAGTCAGACAATGGGTTAACTCCATGAACAGTCTTGGACAAGATTTTCCAGTAATCTTGGTGTTTCCAACCTGGCAGGTTTAAGGTGTCTGTCTGGTGTAAATTTGAAGAACTCAGGAAGACTTTCAGAATAACTGTGAGCATTTTATGGAAAAGAAAGTTAATTTAATTTAAGCAAGACTTCAGGTGCAATGTGATTAATAAGGAGCCCTGTTCATCTATCACGTGTGGAGTTCCTATCACGTAGTCGAAATTTTACTAGTTCTAACCTCATATGGTCAAGACCATAATTTCGAATTTGTAAAAGTTTGAGTGTTTCAATGGAAATCTCCATAAGAGGAGGTTTCCATTTTGTTCAATGGGGTGCAGACTCGGAGTTGGTATATTTAAGTAGCGGGGGGGTGTGATGGGCCCCCACATGGGCAGTGCAGGGGTGCTTGCCCCTCTGCTTAAAACAGTTTATTTTGTTTTCCATTTTTTTTTTTTTATCCATAGTCAAAGCTTTGTAACTTCGCACATAATGGTTCAAAGTTATAATGTTCGGAGTTATAAGACTTTCACTATGTGATATAGACCCGCATGTGTGTACTGGGTGGTAAGATATGATGGGGTCATAAGGTCTGAATAATTCACTGGATTACAAGAAAGCCCTTATGCAGTTCAGCTAAATGTTACAAGTTAACAACCTCTGAACCTATGGTTAGTATTCTCCCTGTTTTACAGTATAATCAAGATAGTTTGTTTCCCATGTTTGATCTATAGATAAAACTAAAACATATGAGTTTACATTACTTCATAGCTTAGATTTTGGGGGATTTTTCTGCTACAAGCTCCATCAGTTTATTTATATTTTAGCTGTTCCAAATGCACCTTGTTAATAATGATTTAGTAATGAATGTTACTCAACTGTTTAATTTTACTGGCTGACTAAACATCTTGTGTCTTGGTCAAGTGTTATAGACAGTGTTCTATCAATTTTCTATTCTTTATGGATGGTGTTTGTTCAAGAATTACACAGATTGTAGGAATTAAAACATCATTCGAGAAATCCAGAACTGATACTGGTTTCCACTATCTTATAAAAATGTGCTGAAGGCTTAGTGATGGGTCTGTAGTTATCTGCATTTGAACCTCCTTCATTTATAATGGCTCTCAATGTGTTTTTCCATAAATGGAAGTTGTAGCTATAATGCAAGTATGTGTTGTTAGATATATGTAGTAGCATAATATTGTTTAGTATTATACAAAATTCATCCAGAGTTTCTTCTGGACCCATCTTTTTTCCTATACAGTATATAGAAACTATGTCTTTCAATATAATTCTGCCTTAGCAGAAACATTTTTAAACCAGATAATGTAAATCTATCATTAAATATCTAATATCTATTTATGTTTAACTGTTATAGAATTTATATGAAATAGTACAGTAAAATCTTATGTTTTCTCCTCACATTTCCAACTTCCTACATTGTTTTTGATTCCCTTATATGATACATTGGATCTTTTTGGCAGCCCTTACCTTGAAAAGGTCATTACTGGATGAATATTTTGTAAAATATCACTTGACTCCTTGTCTTAATTTACATTTTAGCAATTGCATAGCTCCACTATACTGGATGGCATTTCTATTTTCACTGACTCAATTATTATCCTTTACGCATTTATAAATCATGTAATAAAACAGGAGAGATCTTCATAGTAATCCTTATTGCCTTTGCCTCAAAACTCAGAGAGCTGGAAAAGCTAAAAGTGGCATTTTGACCCCACTTTAAAAACAAAAACAGGATAGTAAATTATTTTTTCTATACTTTTTTTTGCCTATTGATTTCTGCCATTGTTAGTGTTTTGAAACATATTTTCTTATTTTATTATGTTTTCCACTACTAAAATTCAAGTACTGTGTTTGTGCAGTCATCTTATTGAAGTCTTTAATTGCTGTGTTCCTTCCCTGTAATAAATTTACTGTTCTGCCTGCATTCTAACTGTTTCTAATGTTTTAGTAGCTTGGCAAGTTTTGATAATTTATTTCATTTTCTTTCCTGGTGACTGAAGTGTTGAGTTGTACAGTCACCTGACTGAATTCATTAATTATTGTAGTGTTTCCTTGTGCTTAATCTGCTGTTTTCCCTCCATTTCTTCTATTCTAATCTTAGTTACTGATACAGCGAAGTTGTAGCCAATAGTGAGGGCAGCTGATGTTTCTGGAAAGCTATCATCATTGGCTGGAGCCAGAAGCTGTTTAAAATCTGTTCCTTTATCAGTTTGTTTAAATTCTTAGCTCAACTACATTGTGCTGAGCTGTGCTTTTCATAGAACCATGCAAAACTGCACTCGATATGCACAGATACTTTGAAGTTTTACTTCTAGCAAGCACTACCAGAGCACATTAGTAGGATTTGCTAACTATATTTAGGACCAAATTATGTTATTGTAAGCTTCTGTCCTAGTAGAGCACTGCCATTAGTTAACTTTTATGCTAAAATATGATATATTGGGATAATTCTCATTTCCCGAAATTTCTACACTCCAGTACCTTTTAGAAAAGTCTTATTTCCCCAAAATTCTACTCACTTGGACTAACTCCTCATTTGCCAGTTTCCTAATACTTGGTATACTCAGGCAGTGTAGCAACTGCCTGATAATTCTGGAAAATGAAGTACTACTTACTCCAACACTACTTGTAAGAGATACAAATATATAACTATGATGGGGACAACACTCTCACAAAACATACAACATGTGAGTACCACATCCTCCCACAGCACTCTACTTATATACATGGAAAATTGTCCTATGCTTAGGCTGTAAAAAAAATCATTGCCAATGGCTCCAATGTCAAATGGAACCTGATCTCAGTAGAAATTAAATACTACAACATAGATTATCTTTTCACAATTGAGAATCTCTAAGAAAAAATTATCCCACTCCAAGTATGCCAAAACCATCCATTAACAATAATGTACTGATGATTAGTGACTCCATAGTAAGATGAACTGGGCTTGAAACAAAGGGTGATGGTGAGTTGTCTTTCCAGAACCTTGATCTCTAGCATCTCAATAGCCCTCAAGACTCTTACAATGAAGTAGTACAACTCCAGTATGGTGGGGGTCCATATGGGTGTAAATGATTTGCTGTACAAAACCCTAAGGGAAATGCAGTGACACATTTTCAAGTTCTCCATGCATGTCCCAAGTGCAGGAAAGACTGTTATTGAGCAGAATCCTACCGTCACCAAGAATGAAGCCAAGGTACAAATCAGATTACTGATTTTAACTGGTGTCATTCAAAGGTGATCCAGCATTTGTCAACATGGAAATGAATGTCTGCACAGCCGTACTTGCTTTGAAAATGACATCTTGCACCTCTCATTTCAAGGCTTCCTTATACTGGATACAGCTTTTGCTGTCCCCATAGTGCATTTATTAGATTGGGTCCAGTTAATTGGACTTCCAATCTAAAAGAAACATAACAGTTGGAGCACCCAACAAAATCAGTGTGGTACTGCTCAATGCTAAGAGTCTAAATAACAAATTGCCTGACCTTGAAGCCCCCCTGCCTTAGCAGCACATTCATGTGTGTATTATTATTGAAACTTGGTTTAAGAGTGCAGAAAGTACCTCCTCTATACCAGCATTTTGAGCCTACTATGCCTTTAGATGTAATAACTAATATGAATACTTCACCATAGTTTCTAAGGACTTTATTACTGTAAGATAGATTCCCAGAGACCCACAAACCAGACTTATTATATTCAACTCAACCTAAATAAAACCAGTTATCAGATCATGGCATGTTACAGGACCCCCTTAATGATCTATGAAAACCATCTCCATTTTTAAGTACATTGGATGAACTACATATGCATAAAAAATCCACCATCCTGGTAGATTTTAACTATGACCCAATAAACTAGGACATTTATATCTGAAATTTAAGTGATGTCCAAAAATTATGTGATTTCATAACAAGAATCATCTGGATCAAATAGTCAAAGAGCCCACTAGAAGTCAAAATGTCCTTGATCCGATCCTTGCAAATGTAGCTGTTATATTTACTATCCAGTGGGTATACCTTCATCCAACCAAGTCTGACAACAAACTAGTAACCTTCTCTTGTAAAATTCCTAAATCAGCTAAGACAATTATCCCAATATTTAAAGACTTCAAATGTACAAACCTCCATCATTCTCTGATGAAGTCTCTAAGTTCAAATGTAACAGTACCTCCCAAAATTTTGGCATGCATGCCTACTAGTTATGCAAATAAATTCTATGCTTACTTAGAAAACTGTATAAACCTGTTAGTACCAACCAAAGCTAAACAAAATGAAAAATGAAGGCAAAAACTAGCCTGGTGGTCCACATGCAAAAACATAATAATAATAATAAGATAAAAAATGGAATTAGGATATATTGCAAAACTTAAGTGCATAAATCAAGGTTAACTTCAACAGGTTATCCAGGATACTGAAAAATACCATCAGGAAAGCTGACTTCTCATGAACTTAGGCTAGCATTGGAAGATAAGGATAATTGCAAATATTTTTTACCTACATCATGAAGTTATGAAATAACATGAAACATTACTCTGAATTAATTCAATATGGTACTACCCACTTTGTTCTAGTGTATATAATAAATATGCAGGCAAACTATCACTGTTAGCTTCCCCCACAGAGACATCTATACCAAACCCATATTTACCAGTGGCATCCACATTTTAAAGAGAGAGACTGATTACCATATCAATCTTAAGGTAATAGCACAGAAGACTAATTATAAGACCATACAGTAATTATGATCACGGTGTGCTAAACTGGTATAGCTGATAGCAGTATGCTTCTGTAAACTCAATTAGGGGTAGTGGCACTATAAGCCTCTTCTGGGGAATACTAGGTATATATGAATACAAAGGAGTTTCAGCCAAGACACAATATTGATAGTAGGAATTTGCATTAACTCTTTCCCTCCAGTGGAGTTCTAGAAGTTTGCACTCTAACTTCCAATGGGTGGAGCATAAACTTTTTAAAAGAATCAAATTATGTCCTCATATTTCAAACAAATGTTCATATCTCTGGAACCATAGGGTTTACTAAAGAAATGTAAAGGATAAATTCTTCAGCACAAACTATTTTTATAGTGGCATTATTCTTTATGGTCTAGGTTTTATGGATTTTATAAGTCACAGTAAACATACTACTAATTTGTAATACTTTGCAAACAACTTGCAATATCTCAGCAACCATTTAAGTTACACACATACTGTCAGCAGCATCTGTTCATCCAGTTGAGAGCTTTCATATGAGGCAAAGCAGTTCTGCTTGTGCTAGTTAGTTGTTGAGATATTTAAAAAAGCATGGCATTTATAACAATGTGAATAAATATTATATGAACAACAATTAATATATCTTTTCTTGCACCAGACAGAGGTCAAATATCAAGAAGGTTTTGTTTGCCATTGTGTAAGCTTTCACATTAGATCTGTTAATACTTTGTATATTGTATGGTTTTGGAATTATTAATGCAAATATGAGCAAGCAGGTAATTATTAAGTTAAATGTGAAATTATCAGACTTCCAGGGTTTAAAGAACATTTACCTGTATACAGCTTAATGCTTGATATACTGGTTAGTTATGAATAGCATTTGGAACTAAAAAAGAAGTGTAAGCTTCTTAGAGACATTAATGATTTTATAACAGGTAACATTTTTTTTCATGGCCCAGGCCTTCATGGAGTAAGAAAGAAACCCCCTTGCAGAAGGAGTTGCTTTATGCCTTAGACTCATTTACTGTTGCTGAATCCTTCAGGGCTGATAAAAATATTTCAGTGCAGACAGTTAGTGCTGAAACTTCTGTAACAAACTTCTGCTTCGACTGATTCTAGTGTGACTCCAATACTTAATAGTACTCAAACCTCTCATGCCTTACTAGCAAATGAAAATCCTAACACTGCAGAGGATTTTCAACAACTAGCTCTACTACTACCTCATTTACCAGAACATATAGAGACAGGTAACAAAGACAGTCTGAGGGGTCAAACGAAGTAGAGAGGGGTGGCAGGGTAGGACCAAATTACAATGGTCCATAAAAATGCTGTTATAAATTTGTCCAGTGAGAGACTGTCTACATTTGAAATTTCAGTTCTTAGTAAAGGACTTCAGTATATTCCATTAAATGTGGATATAATAGTAGAAGCACTTACTGATTTAAAATTATTTGTGAGGAATTTAAGTCTTAAGTGTATCTTTAGGGATTCCTCTGGTCTGGATCCTCAAAGATGTAAAAAAATCAAGTACTTTTATATGAGCAAACTGTCCAGAAATTAATGCCTTCTCCAATG
Source organism: Protopterus annectens (assembly GCF_019279795.1). Classification (NCBI taxonomy): domain Eukaryota; kingdom Metazoa; phylum Chordata; order Ceratodontiformes; family Protopteridae; genus Protopterus; species Protopterus annectens. Next base: position 1,613,769,799 of record NC_056725.1, read on the forward strand.
TGTGCGAAAAAGAGTTACATGAACTGCATGAACAAGGCTCCAAAGACAGATTTTTACAACTTGACACATGATGAATATGAAGTTTTCACCAAGTTACAAAATAACGCTAACATCGTTATTAAACAAGACGATAACGGTGGTGCTGTTGTCATTCTTGATAAAAATGACTATATATCTTTCATTGACAAGTTCCTAGAAGATGAGAGAACTTTTAAGAGAATTGAATTTTCTAGTGTGGTGACTTTTATAAGTAATATCAACATGGCTATCTATGATTTACAGCTTATGAATGATATAACTATTGATATATTCAACTTTTTTACTGCACCCTGTCCTGTAATTCCTGTCCTGTGTGGTCTGCCTAAAATTCATAAGAGTCTGACCCACCCCTCCTATGTGCCCTATTCTTTTTGGCAGGGGATGGATTACTGAACTCCTATTGCTTTACCTGCAGTCTGTGCTTACTAAATATCTTGTTAAAATAAAAAGCTATATACAAAATACTAAAGATTGTTCAAAAAAATTCTATCAATGGCATATCGATGAGGGAAATAATGACTTCCTGTTTGTTATGTTGGACATCAACTTGCTATTTACAGTCATTCCTAATGACTATGGCTTATATGCTATATATGGGTTCCTAAATCATAACAGTGACCTATCCAATACAGAAGTTGAAACATTTTGTGAATTATTACAGCTGGTATTGACTAACAATTTGTTAATTTTTAACAATCAGTAATACCTTCAAATCTCTGGAATAGCAATGGGCATATCAGTTGCAAACACCTGTGCAAACCTGACTTTGCATCACTGGGAAGAACAGTTTGTGTTTGATGCACCACAAGAGTTCAGGTCCAAGGTCGCTTTTTATTAGCGATTTGTGGACATTGATTTTTTTATTTGGAGGGTAATGAATGTGATAGCTTTATAGACCATTTAGACAGTACCACTACCTTTCTTAAATTTAAATCTACCTTTTCTGCCACTGAGATTTGTTTTTTGGATGTGAAGTTAGTTAAGTCAAATGAGAATATCAGTACATCTATATATAAGAAGGATGTCTAAGTTAATAGATACACATTGACGTAGTATGCATACCCCCCATACATTTAGAGGTATAGCTAGAAGTCAGTTGTTAAGAGTAAGCAGACTGAATACCAGTGACTAAGTATGCACTGAACAGATGGATGAAATGATCAAAGAATTTAAAGAAAGAGGTTATGATAGTGAATTCTTGGAAGGGTTAAAGTTGGAAGTTCTGAGAGATAGGAGCAGTTCAGCCAGACCTTATTTTGGTGGAGAGAATATGTAATCTAATGTTTCAGCACAGAGAAGAGAACAAAATTACTTAAGGTATACTACAACTTATAGTATGAGGGCAAATAGAGTAAAAAATATCATATCAAAAAATGGGGACATTTTTGAAAATATGCCAGAGCTTACAGCCATTATTGGCTCAAAACCCAGCTTTGCATAGAGGCATTGTCCTAACCTTGGGAAGCATTTATTTTATAAGGATTTTTCTTGCAACACAACTAGAATTAATCCTAAGATGAGTAAGTATGACACTTTTCCATGTTACAATTATGTGAGCTGTAACTATATTATAACTAATGATAGCTTTATAGACCCAAAAACAAATAAGAAATTTAGCTTCAGCTGTTGTGCCACTTGCAATACAATAAATATTGTTTACTTCGCTATGTGCACTGTTTGTCGTGCATTTTATGTAGGGAAAAGTACACATAAGCTCAAAGATCGTATAATCAAACACACTTCTCAAATACAAAGATGTGTTACAACCAATGCTTTAACTAAACATATTTTACAAAAAAAGGGAGGAACCATGAATTTAAATTCAGGGTAATACAGATTATTTCAAAGAGTGTAAGAGGTGGGGACCTGAATAATAAATTAGAGGTCTATGAATATAATTGGATTACATGGTTGCTAGCTGACTCTGAACCAGGAATTAATGCAAAAGTTAGCATGAAACCTATATTGAATAGGAAACAGGATATTTTATGCTAGTGGTTTATTAGTATTTTTATATGTGGTTTAAATTTATTTTTCACATGCATTTCCCTGCATGTATTTTTTTTTTTTTTTTTTTTATGCTTATATTTTTATTTCTGTTTATATGTACTTGTTTGCACATGTTTTGAATGCATTTATCTTTGCTTGTGATGAGTGTGCTCGCTCTTTAAGAATTTTCTTCGCTGTCATGTGATCTTATTAATTAACTATATATTGAAGTCATTGTGCTAAATGTAGTCTTTTGTTATCACACAGTGAAGAAGGGTAACCATACCAGAAAACTTTGTGAACATTGTGGAATATTAAAAGCTTCTACTTCATTGAGCATTTCCAGTGTCTGTATACATCTGTTGGATTTGTTCTGTGTTTTTTGCAGACCTGGTTTACCTTCATGTTGGTCATTTCCTGTTACAAGCAATATTTTGTGCCTTGAGGAGTTTGTAGGAAGCAACTTCAGAAACATTTGTTGGTATCACCTGGCTGTAATGAGTTAAATGCACTGGAATGAGAGTGAAGTTGATGAATTTTTGAAAAAAATCAGTCTTTGTAGCTCTGCTCTTCAGCTGTTCATTGTGAAGCATATTTGGGTACAGCTAGTGCTAGTAGTAGCTCAGTGCAACAGTATTCATTTGGCATATATTCTTAAGACCAAGTACTTTGTATACATATTGTTGTCAGTAATATGGCCTGTTGGGCAGATCTTGGTGGTAGGGCAAGGCAACGAGGAAATATATGAAACTAGTATAAACCATTTCTTATAAAGAGCAAGAAGTTCAGGTGTTTGTTACAGAGGATCTAATGTTGATCCAGTTTATATGTATGGAAAGTGGCAGGTTACATCAACTGAGCAATCCATGCCTACCTTTTACGTCTACATTTCTAATGCTAGGAGTTAAAGCTTAAGGAACATAATGGCAAGTCATAAGCTGACAGTTTAACTGTTTCTGCATCCCATTTACTACACTGAAAATTTTAATTCAACAGTTTTATATCTGTCAGGGGAGCAATGCCAAACATTGAAGCTCACATTCATGTAAACATTATTTAGTCCCTCATAAATGAATGAATGCATGCTATGATTAATGACTAAGCAGTATCCAGTAGCAACAGTCACATGAGTAAAATACCATGAATAAATTAACCCAAATACATATGTCAAATATAAATATTTAGCATGCTTATATATCTAAACTTGAAAAACCACCTGACACAGACCTTTTTGGTTTAAGAGTATGATTCTCACTTTTGTTTGTGAGATTCATGGGCTCAGCTCCTTGGCAAATCAGGTATTTATAACTGGCAGTTAAAACTGAGGCTTAAAGCTATGAACACTTAAAATGCTTCCTGTTGCCAGAATTTGATTCAGTCAGCCTCTATTTGCCTGCTGTGTGACTCTGAGCAGATCACTTAAGCAGATTGAAATAACTTAGAAATTGGGATAACCTCCTCAGTGGTATTCTGGACAACATGCCTAGTAACTATCTATGAAACGTTTTGTCTTATAGGTGTCATAGTGGCATTTTTAGTACTGAGTATAGATTCTCTTACCTTGTGGACATGTGTTAAAAAAAGACCTAAATTTACTTAAACTTGTTATTTTGAAAAGTGATCCCAGTTCCAAAAAATAGTTTGTGTTCTTCATGAAATGACCTTCAAAGATATACTGATTTTTTTTTTTTTTTTTGTGAGAATGAACTGTTGAAAGAAAAAGGGATACAGTACAAGTGATGCTTATTTGAAATGTATTATACCCGAAAGCTTGTATCTCAAAGTCAGGCTATGAACTGTGAGGATAGTTATGTTATCTAGCACGAGCTATATCCTTGTAATCTCACTTAGTAAGTAAAAGCTTATGAGATGCTGACAGTGAATGCTAAATGGCAGAGATATTTTAAATGACTAGCATCGCAATAGTCTTAAGTAGCTCATAGTTTGACAAAACTCAAAGAAAGACTTCCTGCACGTTGAAAAACATTCTGAAGTTTCTTATGCAAGTACTCCTTTCCTTCATACCAGCTTTTTGAAAACCAGGAGTAGGTGAGATGAAACAGATAAAGGCATTAAAAGAAATGGACGCTGTTTAGTTTATACTTGGAGATAAGGTACCTACGCAGTAAAGCAAATCCACTATATAATCATTTTCTACATTTGAACTTTCTTTTCCATGTTAAAAAATGATTATGTTTTGTCATGGAGTTTGTTACTATAATTTGTAATTTAGACTGAAATGTGCAGGAAATACGAATGACCTGAAATTCTAATAGATAGCTATATAGATATATAGATATAGATATAGATATAGATAGTATAATCATAATAGGTCTAATGCACAAAATCAGGCCTAAATTGTAAAAAATATAAATCAGCATGTAATATTACCATACTTGCAACAGCCACACAGAAAGTGTTATGTGCAATCATTTTTCCACATAACTGCAGTCTTTCTCTTTCTTCTGGAATGACAAGATGGCTTCCCACTCTACAAATGCAATTTACTGGATGGTCTGTTGTTTCATTTTACTGTTACTTTCTGCTTTCAAACATTGGCTCTCCACAGACTTACAAGGGCAAGGCTTTCTGTCTTTGGACTATCACAGTTGTCACTTTGACGATGAAAAGTTGGATCGTTCCTGCACTTCTTGTACTAGTAAGCTGTGTCTATGTATTTTGTTTTATGTAAGCAAGTAAAATGCCATTTTAGAAAATAGGCAAACTGTACATCAGCACCGTGATTGGAGAACGAACGTTCTCCATCAGGGTATTAATGTACAAGTAATGCCCACTGAAAAACAAGTCCACCGCTTCACGGCAGCATATCAAACTACCGTGGAGGTTGGACTGCAAAAAAACTGACAGCCGCCATTACTTTACACTCGCTAAGCAGCACTTTTGTTGTTTAGCGAGTGTAAAAAATAATAAATAGAAAAAAATTGTATGTGTATATGTGTGTGTGTGTGTGTGTGTGTGTGTGTGTGTGTGTGTGTGTGTGTGTGTGTGTGTGTATTCATGTGTATGAGTGTGTTTCTGTTTCTGTCTGCATGTGAGTGAATACTTATATGAAAGCAGAGGAGACTGTGTGTGCGAGAGAGAGAGATCAAGAAAGAGAGAGAGAGCGGTCTTGTATGAGTGAATGTGTGTATGAAAGCAGAGGAGATTGTGTGTGTGTCTGTGTGTGTGTGTGTGTGTGTGTGTGTGATTAAGAGAGAGAGTGAGAGTGATCTTGTGTGAGTGAATGCATGGATGAAAGCAGGGGATACTGTGTGTGTGTGTGTGTGTGTGTGTGTGTGTGTGTGTGTGTGTGTGTGTGTGTGTGTGTGTGTGTGTGTGTGTGTGTGTGCCCATGAGATTGAGAGAGTGAGAGCAGTCTTGTGTGAGTAAATGCATGTGTGAAAGCAGAAGAGACTATGGATGAGAGAGATCGAGAGAGAGTGAGTGGTCTTGTGTGAGTGACTGCGTGTATGAAAGCAGAGGAGACTGTGTGTCTGAGAGATCTCGAGAGAGAGAGAGAGAGAGAGAGAGAGAGCGATCTTGTGTGCATAGCTCTCAACTGTCCAAATTTTCACAGAATGCCCAGAGTTTTGCCTCATATTTTTTGTCTGTTCCTCATAAAATTTGTGGTTTTCTGAAGTCTTGTGTCAAATCATTAAGGAGTTGTTGTTGTTGTGTCTTTTGGCTTTTCCCAATTAGGGTTCGCCACAGTGGAACTCCGGTCCGCTAATGATTGGCAGTAGATTTTTACATGCCGAGTTGCTGGCCCTGACGCACAACCTTCAATGAAGGTACTCCCATTCACACATGTCTCCACACAGAAGACGCTCTAGCTGAGAATCGAACGGGACAACGTCTTACTGTGAGACGACAACGCTACCGCAGCATTCACTAAATAATGACAGTTATTTGAGTTTCATGCTTTATATCTTTCAGAAAATGCATCGTAATACAAGACCTTTTACTCTAGCAACTTTCTAAGTTTATAAGAGCAATATTTAAAATTTATCCCTATTTTTGGGGCTTTGTTTCCCCCTTATTTTTGGCTTTGTCCAGATTTTTTATGCTAAGTTGTTGAGAGTTATGCTTGTGTGAGTGAATGTGAATATGAAACAGAAGAGACAGAGTGTATATGTACTGAATGTGTGTGTGAAAGGACAAGAAACTGTGTATGAGAGAAAGAGAGAGAATGTGCTGTCTGTAAAATTATTCTGTTTTACTTACTAATTTCTTTTTTTAAGTACTATATTATTTTTTTATATATTTCTGATGTAAAATGCTTCCTCCAACACCATTAACATATACTACAGAAAGTTTGAAACATTAGGCAGAACTATTTTACATCAAAAATATCTAAAAATAATATAGTATAGTAAAACAACAGTTTTATAGAGAGTTCATTCTCTAAGCACAATAATGCCCTCCAGGGTGTGTTAATGTGCAATTAATGTTCTTCCAGGTGTGTAGAGGCCCTATGCCTGCAGTGTTGGGCCTCATAACACCCTGTCAGGTTATTGCTTAATTAATGGTGCACAAGTACTGTTTATTAATGATGCAGGTTTTGCATTACCATGCATTTTCCAGTCAAAATGATCTGTAAACTATGAAACTATGAAACTTCAACATCTAGCATTAGTGTACAACTGTAATTTTCAGTGATTTTCTGGAAAATCAAAAGTTTTATGAGGGATGGACAGGGTAAAAATATAAGACAACATCAGGTGCAAAAACCGTGGAGAGATGAAAGGTAATATTCAGTGACATTACGCAAAACCAGAGGCAATTAAGATTTATGGACTTTGTGCTGTGTGGTAGTGAAACAGAAGCAGCCTTCACGTTTGTTTTCACATAAAAGGAATTGTGTGGGAATTGGAATACAAGACTAACCAACAATGTGTAACTAACCTTAAGATGGAAGATTAAACAGAAAATACAATAAATCTGCCCCAATATGAAAATCATCTGTCTCTGTACACCTTTTACCATCTTGCTAACTGGGTAATGGACTCTGCTGACCCTGATGTGATGTGAGCATGTCAGCAAGGAAGCAGAACTTCCTGCAGAGTAATTAATGAGACTTAAACATTTTACTTCTGTGGAGGCCATTTGCTGGAAGAGATCTTCCTTAAGAAGAAAAGTGAGTATGCAAATGTAAACGACAGAAAGACAGCTAAGATAAGCAACTACTGGAGAAATGCATTTTGAGTACAGCTAGGCTACTTTGATTTTGTCAGCTTGCACTTGATCTTTAACGTTCCTGACGTCTTGCTTCAAAGGTAGATTTGTGCCTATGCTTTATGTGCTGTACAGTCACAAGCAACACTGTTATTTTTTGATTTATCTATGCTGTGGAGTCCAGCTTAATTCTTTCAGAAGTTGATAAATCATTAATAACATTCACCGTGGAATATCTTTTTCTGATTATACAATAAATGCATTTGTTTTTAATAAACACATATTCTTTTGTTGTCATACCTAATGCATAATACAATGTGATATTATTATTCAGAGTTTATAAAAGTGTTATTAAAATTTGCCATGGCATATCTTGCTCTGATTATGTAATAAGCTGCATTTGTATTTAAGAAACATGTCTAATTTTGCTATTGGTTATCAGGCCTAATCCATAATAAAGTGTTATATCAATGTGATCAGAAGATGGGGGGTCACTGCATTTTTGCCAAAGTATCATTTCAGATTATGATTTTCTTTAAATTTATCTGGAACTTTATTTTTTGCACATAAGCACACACGCACGCACGCACACACACACACACACACACACACACACACACACACACACACCCATGTGTGTAAAGATATATATATATATATATATATATATATATATATGCATTTGCATATAGAAAGGCTAAAGATAGAAGCATTAAAGTGCAGTGGATTCTGGGATTCTGTTTCAAATGCCAGTAATGAAGTACTTCACACTTTAACTATTTTCTGTTAAGAAGTGTTGCGCAGCTATTACTGTCTTTAATGGACAGTTACAGCAGTTGAAATTATCAGACTTTTATGAAATAGCATCTTCCAAAAGGGTTATTCTTTCACTGTTTGGCTATTACACACACACACATATGCACACACACACACACACACACACACACACACACACACACACACACACACACACACACACACACACACACACAGTAAATAAATAAAGGACATGACATAATATGGAAAAGATAATTTCTACAGTGAATTTCTGTTTGGCTCATAATTGCACTCATGTTTCTAGACTACTTTTTTGTGCTACTGAGAAGCAGTGGTGCTTGGTCATGGAATGGACACTGGTTTGCCTGATATAGTAACCTTTTGCTGCTGATGGAATAGTCTGTCCTGACTGAGTAGACTAATCTGATTGATAGAATAATAGTCACTTTCTATTTCACTCCTTCCTTTGATGTGGTTAAAAATAAGCACTGCACTCTGATGCCAGTACCCAGTCAGCAGAAACAAAGTAATGTAGTAATGGTTTCTCACTAATCACTACTATTAAAATGTGATATCACAGGAAGAGGAACATGGACACTACCAATTATAACATACCCTAGCTGTCTGAAAACGTGTTTGTGTTTCTGATTAGATTTAATCTACATTCACTTAGAAGCAGGACTGCTTTTCGCTTATGTGAAATTAAGATCTGTCCTCAGTCGATTGTGTGCACATAATTGTTTCAGCTACTTAGGGTGTCCAGAGTATAGCCTTCATATTAAGACATAAGTGCTTTACCGTAGCAAAATGTCTGATGCATGCAATCAAGCAAATACATTTCTGTTTACTGATTTCATCAGTTCAGATTCAGCTGACACCAGAAACTAAAATTCCAGGAGTCTACAGAAAGGGAAGTAATTTAAAAAATACCTGCAATCTATGAGTTTTGTGCAGCAGTGATATATTTTTGAAAGTCTATATTTTGTATTTATTGTTTTCCTGAGCATTTAGAACAGTTCAGGTTACTCTGCAATTATTGAAGCCAGAAATGTTTCAAGTATTACAGCAACATATATGACCAGGAACAAAGAGCAGAAAAAAGCAAATGAATATTTGTATGTGTCTGTATGCACACACACATAAATATATGTATGTGTATGTATATATATATATATATATATATATATATATATATATATATATATATATATAGATCTACTATTTGATTGAAACTCATTTGATAGACAGCACATTTTATCGAAAACCAGTATTCATGGCAATTAACAGGGATTTGTCCCCCTCCCCAAAGTCGTGCGACCCTGGAGTTGATATATAAAGGTAGATATGAATACTGGTTTTCGACTGACTACTAAGCTTTGTTTACTTACGGGGCACACATTTGAGTAGCACATAGCTGTGCTGATTTGTATCTAAAACCCAGTGACATATTAATTATTTTTGACTTCTGTTTAACTTAAACTAGGGCCATTAAATGATGTTAATGATATACTAGGCAGGTGCAATGCATCATAGATAGCCAATCACACAGTCAGCACCTAAATCAGAGCACTATAAATTATGCATACATCCTGCAATCTGATTTTTTCCTCATACTCTGCACCATTGCAGAACAGACTTGGGAATTTTAACTGAGAGAATGTTAGAAGCTGCTGCAGGTTTGCTGCACCTGTATGTGCTTGATGCCGAAGTCACTGCTGCTGCTGCTGTTGACAATAGGCCTAGACAAAGAAAAAAAAGAGTGTTTAGGCCCAGGGTAACCTTCCAGGAGCTACATGAGCTGGAGATTGTAGAGCGCTACAGAGAGGACAGGGACATACTACAAGAACTCACTGAGCTCTGCCACCCTCAACTCAGACCCAGAGCCAACAGAGGGGGACCCATCTCAGTGGAACAAAGGTATGTTTAGCTGTTAGGATACTAGGAACAGGTACTTTCCAAAGACCAACTGGGGACATGATGGGGGTCTCACAGGCATCAATATCCATGGAACTCCAGCAGTTCCTGGATGCCATGCTACTACATGCCAGTGAGCACATTTATTTCCTCCTCATTCATGAGGCAATGGCCACCAATATGCAGCACTTCTACCATGTAACAGACTACCCTGAGGTACTGGGTGCCAAAGACTGCACTCATGTACACAACAAGTCACCACCTGGTGAGGAGGGTAAAATCTACATCAATCGCAAAGGGTACCACTCCAACAACTGCCAGGTCATGAACAATGCCCAGGGGATTATTATGAATGTGTGTGTGTTGGCAGCCCTGGCAGTTATCAAGACTCCCATATCTGGCACGCATTGCAGCTGTACCAGATGTTTGCTAAGGTAGACATCCCACATGGCCATTTACTGGGGGATGCTGGCTATGTACTGGAACCATGGATGATGACACTCATCAGAAGTGCACACACACCCACTGAAAAATGCCATAATAAGGCGCATGCACAAACTAGGAACATCATAGAGCATGTGTTTGGGTTCTGAAGTCACAATTTCAGTGCCTCAATATATCTGGTGGAGCCCTGCAGTACTCTCCAGCCACATGTGCCCATATGTTCATAGTATGTGCCATACTATACAATATGATCCTGTGGAAACAGCTGCAGCAGGATCAGCAAAGAGAAGGGATACACAGCCCCCCACCAATGCCTATGTCACCACAGCCACAGTCACAGGAGAACTCGGAGGAGAAACCTCCTGATGATTTCCCTGTAGGCAGACATTGGTGTGCCCAGTACACCCTGGCTTTGGCTAAGAGACAACGCATATCACATGCACTGACAACCTAGAGTCCTAGAGACTGACTACTTACATACATATAATAAAATTATTGATGCCAGGTAACCCACACAATCTGTACCTATCCATATATTGGCTGTATACTGCTTGCATCACACAGAGTAGCTCTGAACTGCAGTTCTGTCAACTGCTGCATTCACAAGGTAAGTCTCTAACCTACACACTACATGTAAGAACTACTATAATACGGTATCATATGTATGCATCTGCTGCATTTATGCAAGGAAATATAGTGGGCTATGTGGACAGAAGTGACTTCCACATGGGACTACAGGTACCTAATTCAATAGTATATGTTCCCTAATAATCACTAGGCCTCATGCTGGAATATGTACTACGTCAGTCAAGGGAAGTGTTAAACAATGAGGTCACATGATATTTGGACTATTGCCTATCCCAGCAGATCATGTGCTATTGTTCCCCTTCCCCCAACACAATAGTGTTCCCATATAAATGCTTTAACAGTAAGTCAGCAATGGTATATCAGCAGACCAGGCAATCTCAGGGCTGTAACTTAGAACTCGATCACACATTGTATGTTACATATAATGCAGGAATAACAACGTACATATTTATGCTGTTGACTGTGCTGATGCTTCTAATCTGGGAGTAGGCATATCTTTTGTATGTGTGGTCTTATTAGTTGGTCTTTTCACAGACTGCCAGTCTGTGTGTGGTGTAACATTATGAACCTCAGTCACATATTAAGTACAGCAGACAGCATGCAATAAGTACTGTGATCTATAGTGTGTAAGACTAGATAAATATGGGTTCTAATCTCACTCCAGGCTACTTGGTGCATGTGTGTGTGTGTGTGTGTGTGTGTGTGTGTGTGTGTGTGTGTGTGTGTGTGTGTGTGTGTGTGTACCCCTGCAAAACAACTGTCATGCCCTCATGGGCTATCCACCTGCAATGGTTATGCACCTTTTGGCCCTATAACTTGCTGCTGGCTTCCACACTGCCCTCTTCTACATGGCCTGATGATGTCATTCGCTTAAGACTACCAGCTAACAGTGTAGTATCAAGAATTAAGCCATGACATGTGCAATAAATACTGTGATCTAAAGTGTGTAAGACTAGGTAGGTAGGGGTTCTAATCTCACTCCAGGCTACTTGGTGCGCATGTGTGCATACCCCTACAAAACAACTACCATGCTGTCATCGGCTATTCACCTGCAATGGCTATGTACATTTTGGCCCTGTAACTTGCTGCTGGGTTCAACACTGCCCTTTTCTACAAGGCCCGATGATGTCCTCCACCTTAAAACTACTAGGTGACACTGTATCAAGACTTAATCCATGGTACGTGCGATAAATACTGTGCTCTATAGTGTGTACTAGTAGGGGTTCTAATCTCACTACAGTCTACTTGGTACACATCTGTGTCCCGATGGCCAAACTATGATCATCTTGGTAACATAGAAATAAGTAGGGTTTTGCAGCATTTTATTTGTAGTGTGTGATGTGGCCCCCCAAACGACTGACAACAATGTGGCCTGCTGATGTCAACAAGCATAATATGTCCTGAACTGATAGTACTAGCAGACATGAGGTGTGTTGCATGCATCACATACTGTGATCTGTAGTGTGTACCATTACATAGGTATGTGTTCTCATCTACATACAGCCAACTTGCACTACGTGTGTGCCTTAGCATGTTCTGTACACAGTGATTGGAAGTGGTGCTAACTTCAATGTAGCCATGTTTTTTTTGTATTCCTGTTAGAGCATTTTACATCATGTTATGGAACCATAGGATGGTTGAACTTCACTGGCATAATGGCCATAAAGCCCTAACAATAACAGACATTTTTATACCCGTAGTTACGGGATCAGCACATATTACTCCAGTCCAAGAGGGACACAGGCAGATGCCCTGTATTGAGATATGGTCACCAAGCCAATCATACAGATGGCATGTGGTGAGGTGCACTGATGTGCTCTGTGTGGCATTAGGCAGGGTCCTGTTTCAAGGGTGTGTTTAAGTCTGCTAGACAAATCACGCCCACAAGCATGTAGTACCAATGTCACATACGAGGTTAATGTCCTTACAGTGGGTTATCCATCTACTATGCCTCCTACAGATAGGCAGCATATGTAATAAAGCAGGGTCACACGTTGCCCTGTATGCAAGGTACACATCACCTCTGCATAGTCTATATGCCACAGGTGACAAGGCCACTCATTCCAGACTATCCCCATTGAACACATACAGGAGACGTGAAGTGACCTTGTGAGGGACCATACTGTTGTATGCAATTGCTTGTACTGCTTGGAAAGGTACATCACCAAATGGCCATAGCACTTGGATATTGGCATGCTGAGAGAAGAGTACTTGGAGGTTATGAGCATGTCACTTACAGGTGACTGTGGCCTCAGCTATGCCATATGATTCCTGCCATGCCACTGTAGAGACAGGGTGATCTGAGACACATTAGGTGTAAACCTGTGTGGCCAGGTCTGTGTGCCCAATTTGTTCACCCTGAGTATGTACATCACATGTTGCGACTGATGTGCTACTTACCAGGTAAATAGGTCTAACCGATGGAACTGATACTACATATATATCTGCATGGAGTTTATGGCCATTACAATGCCAACAGACATGTGTTCGCAATACCCTCTTGCAGGATAGTGACATACCACAGAGACTCTATGAGTGCTCACAATTTTCAGATATCAGCTAATATTGTTAGCCACAGTCTGTCAGTTTTCACGTGTATTGTGGTTGAATGGATTCCAAGAATTAGAGGACCCAGGACTGCGCCTGTTGAGCACTGCTGCTGACTAATCAAGTATTGGAGGCGGATGTCCCTATGTTGCATGTGTGCCGGCAATGGACCACTTAGTGACCCCTACAATGATAGTATCACGGATGCCAAAGTAAGTGATTTGTAAATGTTTCCTGAGTGGGGGATATAGTCAGATGGCTTGACTGAGTCTAGGAGGTTTTATGCCCTGATGTACCCTCACCCAGGTCCATGGTGACTGCCTTGAAAATGTCCACCAGGTGTAACAGTCATACTACCCCTGTTACACATCCAAACTGTGTACAGTCAACTGTGTGTAGAACACATATATGTGTGCTGATCAGCTCCATGATGATCACCTCTATGGGCATATAGATATGGATAGCGCTTTCTCAGAGGTGATCTATGCCTGACATACAAGGCCATGTCCAACCCAGAACTGATGGACGTGCTCCACCTCAAAAAAAAACAAATCCCCAAGTGCCACCCACTCTAGGGATCTAAACCTCACCACAATGATAACTAGGATGTGCCTGAGGATTCCTGTCCCGGAGACTCCCCATGCTGTGGATCAGGATTCCAATCTACATTAGGCAGATCCCCTCACTAACACTCTTCAAGAGAAACCTTGACGAGTGGATGGGAAACAGAAAATTTACCCCAGGGATCACTGCAGTGGCTCTGCTGGACAGAGGCGCAAGGAACTAATGGCTCTGCTGGACCAAGGCACAGGGAACTAATCTAATGGGGCGGTAGACGCTAACACATTCTGGCTAGGCTTATAGATGCCCTCGGGCAGATAGCCTAGTACTTACCTATTAACCTATGATACTCAGGCAAAGAGGTGCATAGTTATGTCAGACAGTGGATGCACCACCTCTGTGCAAGGGTATAACAGTTGCTGTTGTCCTCTCAGCTGGTGTGAAGCCAGTAGTGTCGGTATGAATACAAGGGTGTCCCAATGGTGATAGTCATCCTTGTCAGATCACATGTGGGATGCAATGCAGCCTGGAATGTTAGCATGTGCAATTGATGCTGTGTATCTTTCAATGAGGGGTCAAATACAAACTGCTGTGTAAATATGGAAGTTATGGTACAGGTTGTAGGAATGTCATATGTCACATGTGGTGAGGACAAGGGAGTGTAGTTGACCCAGAAAGTGTGAGTGTACAGGTTAGGTATGAGTCCAGACCCCTCATGTGTGGCATCATGACGTATGAAGTCACTGAGAATCTGGGCTTGTCCTTTGAGGTCACACATGTAACCACACTGTGTGTTGTGGTTCTGCTTTGCGTGGTTGGCTACTTTTGTCACTTACCATGTCTACTCAACATCACAACAGCACTATGTGCTCCTTTTAGCTAAAGAGGTAGAGCCTCCATGTTGGGGGGGGGTGCACCCTCATCACAACTATCACACAACATTGTCCACCTGTTATTGTACTGCCTGCTAATTGCAATTGTCCACTAAGCAGGTTTGCTGAACCATGATGAGCCTGTGTCCCTATGTCATGTACGGCCACGTTCATGCCATTGTAATGCTGCTGACATAATGCATGAGTATAGAGCCTTGCATACTTGCCTATCCCATCTGAAGGGGGAGGTGCAGTCACGCTATGTCAACCATCCCACAGGAGGTAATAAATGGCTGCCTTAACATATATGTCTGTATTGTCTACAGGGAGAGTACATACCAGAAGTTCTAAGGAGACTGATCTATGGTCAGATCCCAACATGGGGGGGCTGTACTGGTCACCCATATTGGTAAACAAATGATGCACTAAGTTGGTTCCCCATGTGGAGATGTCACAGCACTGCTGCAGGGTGTTGTAGGTAAGAAATTGGACCATCCTTTGAGCAAGTGAGCTGCAGCACAACTAAACAACACAGTGTGTATATATTACACTTCCCTAACATGTGTCTCTGTTCTCTGTACAAGCACCTTGCATGACTCTCGTCCTGCAACATGTTGGAAGTAACTGCAACACGTACCTGCAGAGAGGACAACTAGCAGGTAGTGCCAAGCAGTGTCCCCAAGTCTCTGAGTCATGTCACCTGAAATGCCATGATAGGAGTTAGCATGGATACGAGCACTGACAATGTTGTATACCTAGTGACACTGGACCAAACACTGTTACTTTTCCTCAAGGCCAGATCATACCTACTCACTGTAACCAACAGAGCCTTTTGACTGTTACACTATGCATTGGATGTCAGACATATACTTCACTCCACCAACCATGGCCTGACAAGGTGAATGACAATATTAGGCCAGAGTGTTATGTCAGCTGGGGGATAGGCAAGTGTCTGACAGTTATAGTCTGGGAAGATAACAGTGGGTGCTCTGTGCTGCAATGATGTCAGTCACCAGTGGAGTTCACCATCCTCCATTATTGGTGTACCCAATCTACCAATTTCCTCTCTGCAGTCACAGCCACTGTCAGTGACCTCTGACTGAGTACATTATCAGATGATTGCATATTGGGAGCTGTTACAAACTCCCACCCAGAACCAACAGTTATACAGGATGGCCCAAGACACAGTCAGTTATCTGAGCCACTGACAAAGACTAAATGCCAACGAATGCACAATACTATCTTGATGGACATCATCCACCCCTGCAAAATATCATAGTGTCAACACAACGCACACAGCTGAGTTATTACACATGGAGTTATGGACACAGAGGGTAATGTAGCCTTGACTCTTACTGGTCGGTAAGATGTGGGGATGCATTCACTGTTGTACACCCTACAATGACAGATTTGGGATGTAAATCCCAGGCTGTCACTGCTATGCTGAACGTGGCAGTCATCACAGCTATCATTGTGTGCAATGGCACCCTTGCTATGTCACTACACAGGGATATCATACAACTGTAGCAGCCACACAGGTTCCATGGTACACCAATAGACAATGTAGCTATCATGTTCTATGGAGTCCGTGTCACGACCGTACATGTGTAGTCTGTCCCCTAAATGCTTTGGAGGGGATGTATCTGGCTCCATTCAGGGATGTGTTGGATGCTGCTGTATACCCGCTGCATATCCATGACAGGACTAACCCATGTCTCACCTGTTTTACACACCTACAACATCACTGTGGTATACATAGCATCTATGAAACTATGAAGTACTATACACCTAAACTATGTTGTGCTAAAAAGCATGATACAACTATTACTATCTCTGAGGAAGTTACAACACTTGAAATTAGTTAGAATTTTATGAAGCAGATAGCAGTTGCATCTGGGTTATTCCATCACTGTTCTTCTGTTCATAAACTATCTAAGCCTTTTTTTCATTTTCTTGCAGCTAGGAGAAATCTGATCAGGACTAGAGAGAACATTACATTGCATCATATTTGTCTAATTCAGATGGGAGATAATAAGCTTCCTAGGTCTACCCTTTTAGTGCATTTAATGTTCCACTTCCTTTCATTTCTTACATTTTCCTTACTCTGGAATGCTTGAGTTAATTACCTTCACCACCTCCCTTCCATTAGTGTATTCCATGGATCCAAAACTTTCTCTAAGAAACAGTTTTGCAATTCCGTGAACTTGTTAGTCTGTACAGTCTGCTGTCCTGTGTCCCCTCCTCCCTCCAATCTTTCTGTTCAGTATGACCCCTTCTCATCTCCCTGACATGATTTTGTACACCAATATCATGTTTCTTCATTCTTTTCTGATTAGTTCTATCTCTTCTAATCTCTTGTCATATCCTTTCCCCTCTGCTCCATGATCTTTCTGCAAGCTTTCTAGTGTTCCACCAGCCTATCTGTTTCCCTGTATGAGGTACAGAACTGCAGACAAAAGTCAAGGTGGTTTTGTCCAGGGCCTTGTACAGTGAAAGCATTGCCTCTATTGCTATAGTTGATAACCCAGGGGATAGAGCCCAACATTGTGTTATTTGTTGCTATTTCTCTTTTACTCTGATCTTGATTTCACTCTGACCCTAGTGGTCCATTTCAGATATGTCTGTCAGTCAAGCTTCATTTCTCACTCTGTTATCAGTTCTACTCTCTGTATCTGATACTTCACACCAAGGTTATTGTGACCATAGTACTCAGCTGAGGATTTGCCTTCACAGAACCTCAAATGCCATTTTTCGTCCCACTTGATTATCTTGTACAAATTTATGTATTTATGTATGTATGTATTTATTTATTTATTTATTATTTGTTAACCAGGAAAGTCTGACTTGGAACAAAGCCATTTTTCAGTGGAGACCCAGGGAGAAAGGCTCTTTTGAATCCTCCTCCATCCTCCACTGCTACATCTCTCTTTGTGTCTTCAGAAAAATGCTTGATCCTATTATCTTCTTCTCAGATATGTATAACACAAACACATGCTGAAGACTACTGGCCACAAAACTGACCCCAGTAATACTTCACTGGCAATTATCTTTTTTTGTTTTAACATCATATATCTTAAAACTGTCCATCATGTCCTGCATTTAGCAAACAGCAGTCCATTTCCTCTGTCTTGGTCCTTCCCTCAAATCTTCTAGTTTTCCTGTCAGTCCCCAGATCAGCACCACATTCAATACCTAGATCAGGAGGGTACCTGTTATTTAATCAACCATTTTAAATGTCAAATACTGGAAGTGTGACCGGGGAAGTTCAAAAAATAAAAATATCAAAGCCGCAGAAATTTGAATTCTTTCCCAGGGCAAGAATTCGGTTGGCTGTTTCCGCAGCTTCAACATTTTCTGTACTGTGGTGCAAAAGTTATGGATCAGGTTAGGGTAAGTGTGCGAGTGTGACGGATGTTGTGGTTAGGGTGTGGGTAAGGTAAGTGTGCAAAAATGACGGACTTTAGGGTTAGGGCATGGGTAAGGTAAGTGTGCGATAGTGACGGACTTTAGGGTTAGGGCGCGGGTAAGGTAAGTGTGCGATAGTGACAGACCTTAGGGTTAGGGTTTGGGTTAAGATTAGTGCATAGATAGTTGTGTATGTAAGGTGTAGTGTAGATTTATTAGGCTTTTGGTGTGCCTGTGTTGTGTGTGTGTTTTTCGGAACAGTGAATTTTTTTCCCTGGGAAAAAAATTTGATGTTCTGATGTTTTGATGTCGTTATATTTCGAACTTCCAAGTTCGAACATATGGTGTTCGAAATTTTGGAAGTTTGATTATATGACATAGACCTTATCAGGACCAGGTTAAAGTCCTTCTGATCCTTGCTGAAGCCCCAGGCTGGAACATGTCCACCAGCACTCACCTGTAAACCGCACCTGTACCGCAGTCATAAAATTATTATGTTTGATATCTCCTGCTAGCTGTGAACAAATATTGGTTGGTGTTCCAGAGATTGCTGTCCTCTGCAAACACTACCATCCTTCTGTTCCAGAGTTCAGTCATTGCCCTTTTTTATACTGCAGTTAAGCTAAGAAGCAGATAGTTCCTGGACATTACCTGCTGCTGACTGTACCTTGTACAAAGATACTACACTTGCTGTCCTTCAGTTCTTGCAGTAGGTAGTGATGTGTTGAAGATCTCAATCATGGGATCTGTTAGCACAAATGCCAGATTTCTGAATACTTTGGGATGTAGCTCATCAGGTCCTACTCTTTTATTGTTATTATTATTATTATTAAAATGTGCTAACCAGGAAAGTCTGACTTGGAACAAAGCCAATTTTCAGCGGAGGCCTGAGGAGAAATGCTCCAGACACATGTCTTTGTAATGTGGGAGGAAACCAGAGCAACAGGGGGAAACACACACAAATGCAGGGAGGACATGCAGACTCCCCACAGAAGGCACTCCAGCCAAGAATCAAACCATAGAATCTCTTGCTGTGAGGTGACAATGCTACCGCTGCACCACTGCGTCATCCAACTGCGTCATCCGTACTCTTTTATCATATCTGATAACAGTCATTTTCACCTGTATCTCCTCCCTGTTTTATGTCTGTTCAGTGATCTCCCTAATTTACTCTTTTCCCCCACCCAGCAGGACAACCTCCCTTTACATTCCCTTGTGAGGACCAAAAGAATATATTAATTTGGTGCACTTGCTTTTTCCTGCTGTTATGTTTCTCCCTTCCATTTTGTCCATGTGTGCAGGTCTATTCCACCTCTCCTCTTTTCTACTACATAAGTGAAATAACCCTCATTTCGTATTTTGATTTTTTTTTTTATTCCAACTCCCATTAAGCTTTTGCATTTACTGCCCTCATCACCTTTGTTGCCCTTCTATTAGTTTCCCCCCTCCTTTTACTGTACCTTCCCTGTCTGTCTTCTCCCATGTTTTTACCTATTTTAAGCCTTGTCTTTTGTCCTAATTACTAATCTCAAATTCCTTTGCTGCCACATCAGCCTGACAGGTTCATAGGTACTTATTGGGCTGCTGAACTGTGAAGATATTAAAAAGCCTAATCTTATATTCCCATGGTAGTCTTTAGCCCTTACACTTTGTACAAATAAAATAGAAGCAGGCAGAGCAAAGATATGTTGGGGCATTTGCTTGTTGCCCCTATCCATGAGTGACATGAGTACTAAGTAGGAATAAATTTGAATTTTCCAATCCATTCTTCCAAATTAAGTTTTAATAGAGTTAGAGAAGTACTTTCTTTATGTGGAGTGGAAGACAGCTCCACAGAAAAGGTATTCGATGTGATACATAACCATCCTTTCATCATGTTATGTTTATGTTGGAAAAGATATTGAGATCCCTCGAGTGGGTGTTAACACTACCACTGGACTTGTGAATGTGTAATAAGTCTGACAGGATCGAGTCTGTTAAGGCTGTTTATGCAAGGCAGAAATCGTCTCTTAGTAACCGGTATGATACTGAGAAGAGGGACAAGACTTTGAGACAGCCTCCATGTTTTTTATGATTTGGGCCCTTGATTTTTTTAGTGAGAAAGAATCTTAATTTATTTTGTCTTTTTGACTCAGAACCTTGTTCAGAGTCCATTATCTCTGGTCTGTTAGCTACCACCTCAATTTTCTCCCATTCTCAATACATATATCTTACCCTGGCTCACAACAAAGTGTAGCTCAGCCTCCTAAAATCCCCTAAAACCCTACTCCATTATCATCATCTTTATATTCTTAATCTTCAGTCTGCTCTTATCCACACATGGGCATAATTACTGTTAGCTAACAGTGCCTTAAACTAGGCATCTATTTCTCCTTCTTCATTGGTTAGGACCACACCCAAAAGTCTATCCTTTTAGGTTCAGCTCTGTATCACTTGGCTGAATCAATCATGCTATAAAACCCCAGTCAAATTTTAGTCCCTCTTATTCTAGGATTTTGTATCTCCCAGTCATTTCCTGACAGACTTAGGATCCCCCCCTTGAGTATTAACCTCTAATATCTACCCTTGTCCTTAGTGTCTCCTCCAATCTCTTTGCCTGTTGTGATTTGTAAATTGATAGTATATATCTCTTCACCAGCTAGCCCGTGTCTTCTATCTTAACTGCCAGATAACTTATCCTAGCTTCTGACTCTGCTCATTCCCTTGCTCCATTCTTGGTTTGGCATTCTTCCTCTTCTCTGACCTCATATCTGATGCCCTTCTTCATGTAGATTTCTACCCGACCTTCCTCTCTCACTTCTCTGCCATTTCTAAAGAAACTATAAACAAGCACCTCTGTGTCCCACCATCTTTTATGTTTCTGTGATACTAGCAATGCCTTACATCCTTGTTTGCATTCCAGTTTGCAGTCTCCCTCCTCATCTTTCTTCCCAGAAAACCTATATTGCAATATAGCACAGTAGTAATCCTCATCCATACTGCAAGTCACCCTTGTCTGTTTATCTGCTATGATCTACATCTGTTTTTGCCTTCTGTCTATCACATTAATAACTACCATCTTCTTTTATTTCTCTGACAGTGTCTACCTCTTTTTTCTTAGATTAAAGTGACAGATAATGAGATACACCTTTCCAACTCAGCGCTAAGCACTTTCTTCTCTTCTCAACTAAGACTGAGCCTGCCATTTGTATAGTATTGGTCTTTGTGCTCATGCCTCCTCCATTTACCTGCCATTTGCAAGGTTTTCTCCTAGGAACACTGTCACAACCATAGGTTCATAGGTGTTTACTAAGCTAACAACCACAAGGGCCTTTTTAAGCATAGCCATGCATCCCAAATCTCTGACAAGTTCTGATACCCCTGATAAGTGTAAGCATGGGCCTGGGAGATGAACCATTTGCAGGTTTCCTGTGTCCATTAGAGACATAACTGCCAAACCAGGGATGAGTTTCTGGTTTCTCATCCAATTGTCCAATTTGCACTTGAATTGGGTTAGGGAGAATCTGTGCTTTACATGGATGGGGAGCCTGTTCCATAGATGAGGTAGTCTCTGAGATACATACTTATCTCTCCAGCAGGTCCTGTTTACATCACAGGTAAGGTTTAAGTCTTTAGAAGGGGTAATTCTGGTACTGTTTGTTTTGTGGATATGCAGGAAGTCCATCAGAGTGGGGTCTGACAATGCACTGTATGCCAAGTATAGATCTCCCCTCAAAACCCTGTAGGAGACAGAATACAGGGTTAGGGTCTTGAGGTATCCTGCATAGGACATTTTACTTATGCCTTGTATTCTTTTAGTAAGGAACCTCTGTGGATGTTCCAATTGTTGGATATGCCTGGTTATGTACATACTAGCTATTAAACACTCTAATCCACATTTATTAATTGTGCTGTGTGCTGATGAAGGAATCACATTTGAAAATGTTTTCCATGTTGCCTCCCATAACATCTGTTAATGGAGTATTTATGCTAATAGCATTGTGTTAATAAAATCTTGGCCTCATTTCACCTAAAAGTATGAAAAATTAATTAATATTTATTTCCTTATGCTCTTCCTACAGGCTTCCAACTGCTCTGTCCGTCTTGCTGCCTACATTTCCTATTTATGTGAATGCCTGTGACTGTCAGCTTTCCTTACATTCTTTTTGTGGTGTTAGGCCCTGCTTGGTACCTTGTGCATCAGCCCCCCTTTGCCACCTGTCAGTGCACTTTCCAGCTGTCCTTCCACATAGGCTTCCTTTTTTGTCCTCCCTTTTGTGACTGCATCTCTCATTTCCTCCCTTCACCTTACTCACTGAACAACACTTAACCCCCCCTCTCTTTCCTTACTTCCCCCTATCTTTCCCACCCCACCATGTCTGTAACCCTCTCCTTATTGCTTTTCAGTCCCAGTCCTGGCCTTTCTTTCATGTCTAGCTAGTCTACTCTCATTTCTATATCCAGTATCCTCCCCTGTACCACCTTCCATTCTAAAAAACATACAGCCACTGTCACCCATAAATGAATCCATCAGTTGCCCCATATCCTGATCACCTCACAAATCTCTCTCCAGTCTTCTTGGCAAGCCTGTGTTGTTCAATTCATGACTTACTCATGGCTTCCTCACTTTTTTCTTTCACTTCATATTTGTTTATTTTATATTTTTCTTTTTGTTGATGTACATTTTTCACCTAGCTAGGCCTTACTGCCACAACAAATATTCATTATTATTGCCAACTCACATGGAATTTGTAGATGACACTTGAACTAATATTTGGTTCAAGAACTGTGTCTCTTGATCCAGTTTTGTCTTGGTGGCTGTGATATCATCTCCATTTTACATTTTTCTAAAAGTATTTTGCAAACCTAAATGCTTGCTGATTTTTTTTTCTTCATTGTAAAACACAGCATGCTTTCCTTAGTGGTTCTATAAGTTTTCTCAAGAATATCTGCATTGTCCCACATTTTCGCTCAGAAATATGTATCAGATTTGCTCTGAGAGTGTTGATGGAGAAGTACAGAGAAGGTCAGAAGGAGTTGCATTGTGTCTTTGTGGATTTAGAGAAAGCATATGACAGGGTGCCTAGAGAGGAGTTGTGGTATTGTATGAGGAAGTCGGGAGTGTCAGAGAAGTATGTAAGAGTGGTACAGGATATGTACGAGGGTAGTGTGACAATGGTGAGGTCTGCGGTGGGAGTGATGGATGCATTTAAGGTGGAGGTGGGATTACATCAAGGATCAGCACTGAGCCCTTTCTTATTTGCAATGGTGATGGACAGGTTGACAGATGAGATCAGACAGGAGTCCCTGTGGACTATGATGTTTGTAGATGACATTGTGATCTGTAGTGAGAGTAGGGAACAGGTGGAGGAGACCCTGGAGAGATGGAGATATGCTCTAGAGAGAAGAGGAATGAAGGTCAGCAGGACTAAGACAGAATATATGTGTGTGAATGAGAGGGAGGATAGAGGAATGGTGAGGATGCAGGGAGTAGAGGTGGCAAAGGTGGATGAGTTTAAGTACTTGGGATCAACAGTTCAGAGTAATGGTGAGTGTGGAAGAGAGGTGAAGAAGAGAGTACAGGCAGGATGGAGTGGGTGGAGAAGAGGGTCAGGAGTGATTTGTGACAGACGAGTACCAGTAAGAGTGAAAGGGAAGGTCTACAAGAGGGTAGTGAGACCAGCTATGTTATATGGGTTGGAGACAGTGGCATTGACAAAAAGGCAGGAGTCAGAGCTTGATGTGGCAGAGTTAAAGATGTTAAGATTTGCACTGGGTGTGACGAGGATGGACAGGATTAGGAATAAGTATATTAGTGGGTCAGCCCAGGTTGGAAGGTTTGGAGACAAAGCCAGAGAGGCAAGATTACGTTGGTTTGGACATGTGCTGAGGAGAGATGCTGAGTATATTGGGAAAAAGATGCTAAAGATGAAGCTACCAGGTAACAGGAAAAGAGGGAGGCCTAAGATAAGGTTTATGGATGTGGTGAGAGAGGACATGCAGGTGGTTGGTGTTACAGAGCAAGATGCAGAGGACAGGAAAAAATGGAAACAGTTGATCTGCTGTGGCGACCCCTAACGGGAGCAGCTGAAAGAAGAAGACGAATCAGAAGAAGAAGAGAATCAGTCTTTTAGGTATTTGTTGGCCATTCCTTAGCAGTCAGGTTATTCACTGAGGCCAAGCAAGTTATGAACAGTATTTGTAATGACCCAAAAGGGACTTAGTGGTCATACTTCTATCAAAGCAAAGTTTGCCTAACACCACCATTCCTTATTTTTCCTTGTTCGTCCCATAATCAACTTAGTTCCCAACTTTACCAGATTATATTAGTCTCCTATGGAGAAGGGTTTCAAAAGCTTTAATGAAACCCATACATGCTACATTCTGCTCAACTCATTAAGTCAAACATAAAAAGTAACAAATCAATATTTAGCAAGACAAATGTTACTGAAAATCTTTGATAAGTTGAGGACTAAATAGTAGTTAATTTACCTAGGACGTCTTCCATTGTCATCCCTACAACAAATGGAAAGCTTACTGCTTGCACCATCCATGCTCATGAATCATTGCTGGAGCAACACCTGGAGTGCTATCAAACTGCATGTGACAGGAAGAATATCCTTTGGGATTCACCAGCAGTCAGAGCTGCAGCCAAAATTGATTGTTTCCATGATGCATTAAATGTGATTCAGAGACATGTTAGCTGCAATGAGGCAAAACCTCATTATCATGTAATCTGCATGTCTCTGAATCACCACTATCTACCACAAGCACAAATCAGTGTTTTCCTGTATTAAGCACTATTTGTGACTTGTGCAGCACATTGACACAACCACCCCACATTCGCTCCCCCACAAATATGTACACATTAAAACGCACACATGCCTAGCTCTTACCTGCCCCCTACTATACAGAATGTCCCTGCTGTTATCTTCTTATTTTTGTCCCTGCCCTAATAAATTATGGATCCTTACAGTCAGTCAATAATGCCAGACATTAGAGTTTCATACGTATTGTTTGTAAATGTATCATTATGCTAGACCTATTGCTCTATTAAGTTTTTCAGTGAGTTTAAGGGATAGTTTAAAAATTCTCCATGGTGTCATTCAGTGTTTCTTCCAGCTTTGGCCTGAAGCCTCCCACCAGAAAAAACATACCCCATCTCTCTCTACTGTACCTGATTTTATAGAGGGCTCCTGATTTTGCCTTTTACACAAAAACTCACCCTCATGACTTACAGACCATTGCATTCAGTGAGTAATGCCACACTGAGTCATATACTATGGAAAAAAATAACATCTTAATCTAATTTCCCAGTTAGAGGGTTAAGGCTCCTGCTTAATAAGCTGCTTTCTGTCAAAGGTGCTGCATTCAGAACTTTGATGCCCCATTTTCATTTTATCATAGACTTAAGGTAATATGTTAGGATCATGTGTGGTGCGAACGGGACTTGAATCTCTTGGTGTGTTTGTGGCGTGATATAAAGACTATTCCTGGTATCTAGCATCTCTCCACTCCACATCTTTTGTGCTGAAAAACATTTCTCTATTATTTTTAAGTGGCTTTACAGCACACTATAGTGTTCCTGGTGTCTAATGTTCCCCCATCCCAATCTGCAAACGTTTGCTCTGTCATCTTTTTCAGTGCCTCTACCGCATGATATAAAGAGTAGCCCTAGTGTCTGTTGATTCCCCACCCCTCATCCTTCATGCTGAAAAACTTCATTCTCTTATCACATTAAGTGCATTTAGAGCACAATATACAGAGTATTCCTGGTGTCTGTTGCTTCACATCCCTTAATGCAGGATTTGCTCATTAGTCTAAGGGAATGGTCAGGTGTAACAGCCACCCTACAGACACACATAAATACAAACACACACACACACACACACACACACACACACACACACACACACACACATGCACACACTTGCACATAGCCCCCTCCACTACCAGTCAGCTGAATTACTTGGCACTTACTTCTAAAATGATCTCACCCATTGGAAGCTATGGGTGCCTGAGAGCTTTTGCCTCTGTTTCTTAACATGGCTGACAAAGGTAACTCACTCAGCTGAGGAATTCTCTGATTCACCTGGCTGCATAAATGACTTACTGCAGGCATTTCTGGGGGGAGGGTAGGTTAGACATGGCTTAGCATCATAGGCTTCATTTTGGTACTATTTTGTGCTACAGTACCATGGTAGGGCTGTCTCTGAATCAGAAATGGTTTCCTTAAGGTAATCACCAGTCTTACACCTTCTGGTAAGCTTTCTGAAGACAGCTCATAATTTTCTCTGGGGAACTTCTTTCATTTTCTTTTTCTTTTTTTTTTTTTTGTTATAGGGGAAGAGTTCCAAATTGTGCTGTAATGCTGGAACCAGTTTTAATCTAGGCAGCAATGTCATTACAAAGCTATGGATAGAGTACAGATTTCTTGTTTGGTCATCTGGAATCCTGGGAGATCCCCAGAGGGGTGCCCCTCTCAACCTTCTGTAACTGTAGCAAACAGCTTGGTGTAGCTGTGGTAAGGAGCTTGCTAGTCACTCAAACTGTGAATGCCGTATTGGCATTCATTTAGGATACCGAAATAGCACCTGGTGGTGCACTTGTGCCCCATGGGCAACTGCTAGTTGTGCCCTGTAACACCTTTTGCCTGGAGCAACAACCCCCTTTGCCTCACCCAAGTTACAGCTCTGAGAGAATGAAAAAGAGAAAGAAAGGGAGAATGTGATCAATTACATCTATGTCATGTGATGTCAGCTTACTGTATTATCCCATTGTCTGAATATGGCTTCTGCTTCACTCAGCAGTGCTCCTGAATTACATCCTGTTACCAGTTTGAAAAAAAGGCTGAAACATGGATAAATCTGCACCCAAATTCAAGAAATTAAATAATAACAATAATGAACCTGTGTCTACAGATAAGCAGGACGATCAAAACAAGCTCATTTTCATATTTAAAACCAAAAGCAAAGTAGTAAGCATTTGTGCACCTCAACACAGTGTTTCAAGTCATGTTTCATTATTGTTTAACATCCTTGCTATGGCAGCTTTCTTGGTGTAGAGAGAAAGATGAAGAATCATACAAGAAAAAAGAAAAGAGATGAACACTGAAGCTACAGAAAAGTAGTTAGATTTGAATACAAATGGAAAGTGATAAGGCTGAGCTTGGTAGTGGATCAAATGGGGTCATCTAGGAGCTGGGTGGGATATTACTGCATATATTTCAAAGTGTATATTTTTTCTGGGTGCTTTGGCCCTATGCCTGCCAGCCATCAAACTTTGCCCAACCAACTTAGTTATCTCCTATTCTGTGGACATACCCAGTATAGTACAGGGCAAGCCATCCATGAAAATCATTGTTCCAGCAGTATTGAGGGTTCTTTGCACCATTGGTTACATTTTTGTTGATGCCCTTCTGCCAGAGGTGGATACATTTGTCCCCTTCATTTAGCCAAGAGTGGAGCTCTGTCATGCCCTACCTTGCTTGTCCTTGAGATAGAGACTACATGGTGCAGTACCCTTAGCAACTTCACATCATTCTGACTGTGAGCTTTGGGGGATTTTTAATATAGCCATAAGTCTGCCTCTGGATGATGACATAGGCACATGCATTACCATTGAAATGTCCTAAACTGTCCACCTAGCATGCATGTTACTGGCAGATAACTTAGAAGAGTAAAGTTCTGAGCAGTTAATGAGCTATTTCCTGGACCTGGATACAAGCTTTGGTTTCTTTCATCTCCATGTGCATGCTGAATGACTGAGCAAGTCATGTGACCAGACAGAGCTCCAAAATCACTCCTGGAAAGGAGCAGTTCTGTCCACTGGGCTTACCTGGTCAGCAAATAGGTAAACTAAAAAAATGCACTCTTCCATGCTTACCCCTTGAGAGATACCAAAACTGGCTTGTGATCACTAAGCCTACATCTTCTGATCATATGACTACTTCTTAAATATAAGTGACCTCTTGCATGGGAGTAGAAAGCTGACCAGAATTAATATCTCCCTCCCCTCCAACTAAGTGAGCCCATAGAGCCACTTTATCATTATTAACACTGCCTAGTTCTTCTATTATCTTGGGTCATCCTGGTGGCAGTCATGGCTTTATCCCTCTGTGCCATACTTGGGTCATACTGGTGGCAGCCATGGCTTTATCCCTATCTGCCATAGAGCCAGAGACTTTTTTAAAGTATTTTGATTCAAAGCCTGGTGCTTTATCTAAGGGGGATGTTAATAAAATGAAAAGAGCAACCCTTCTTATTTTCAAAAAGAAACCAAAGTCTGCCCTTTCAATATTTAAACAATGACTGGTAAATTATACACAAGGTGTTATTCCTTTGTAGGTATAAGTGAATGTAACTTACTTTGCTACTGTATGCACCAGTGCCTTGCATGCCGCAGTGTTTATTCTATTAACTTTATTTTGTTTATAGCCACATTAGCCAGGCATGTAAATGCTTGTGGCAAAGTGAAACACTATTGGAAGAGGTAGATCCCATTATTTTACTTAAAATAATGTCAGGGAAAGATAGTAACTGACACTTTTCTGAGAGCAGAAATTTATGAAGCATTCTAACATTGCCTCACCCCACCCCCACACAATTGTGCATATTTGATATTCCATAGACATTGAACTCCTGAAACTGTGGTTATGGATTGTTTGTGTCTCCTCTCTCTCAGTAAGTTCTTCTAGAACAGAAGCTGGCAGACTGTGACTGCAGGGCATTCAGCAAGCCCTGCACGGTGTGCAGGACTAGTGCAGGAGCTCCAGCAGGCAATATGTCTGCCATGCGATCCAGGAATAAGCTGGAGGGATGTGCACAAGTGCTCCTGCACTAGTCTTGCACGGACTCAGCCTCTGTATGCAAATTACTCCATTTGTAGGTGAGATCCATGCAAATGAGGTGAATTTGCAATCCAGCAAGCTGGAAGCCGGCCATGCAGGACTAGTGTAATCTGCAGATTGTACATTTCTGCAAACTACAAAATGGAGCCATGACAGCTCCAAATAAAGGGCGGATATTATTTAGAAAGCATGTCAATGACCAAAAATATGGCCACTGGCATGGAAGACAGTTACAAAAATTAAAAAAAAAAAAAATACTTTTATTTTTTTTTAGTCGATCTCGGCTGTTTAAGCGTAGGGCAGCGGCGCGCAAAAGGGATCGGGCAAAAAATAAAATAAAAACCCTCAAATAAGCATTCTAACCAAAATCACTATTTTGCCATTATACTCAATCACAGGCAGAAGACAACATGGCCAGTGAATAGTGGTTGCTAAGGGGGGAGGCTCAGTGTGGGACCTGTAACTATGCATCAGCAGGAAATCCTATGCAAATGAGGGGAATGATACTGAATCCCAGATTTCCCCTGCATGCTAGTCAGCACCCAACAGTGTAAGAGCAGGAATACCTTGGTGCAAGCCTAGGAGTTAGCTGACATCATAGGGGGATGTGACAGGCTCGAGTTTGCCCTTAGCTTAGCAGAGCTAAGCAAGAGGGTGTGTCTGAGGCTGCCTAGCACTCTTTACATTGCCAAAGCGGGTGTGCGGGTTTTAAAGGAAAAAAAAAGTAAACCAGGAAATAGCAGCTCTGTGCACATTTGATCACTATGTTTGCACGGCGTGCCCCCGGGCTTAAACAAGAAGGCAATGGGAAAGGAAAACAGCAGTAGGAAGGTAATCTATGAGAACTAGCATAGCTGGCAGGTGAACTCTATCAGAATCAGCCAATTACACAGGCAGCAGACCAGCCCAGCCCAGAGCACTACTATAAACTATGCAAACACCTTTACCTCTGGTTTTTACCACATAGTCTACACCACCGGTGTATAGAAGTGGGGAACTTTTAACAAACAAAACCAACAAAATGATAAGGGCTGCAGCAGCTATCAGACATCAACATGTGGAAGAGGCTGAGGGTGGTGAGGATGAGAATGCTGTCGACCAACCCACAATGAGGAGATGGAGAAGGGCATACAGACCCAGGGCAACCTACCAGGGGCTACAAGAGCTGGAGATAGTGGAGCACTATAGGGTGGACAGGGACCTCGTACAGCAAATTGTTGAGCTGTGCCGTCCATGCCTGACACACAGAACTAACAGAGGGGAACCCGTCCCAGTGGATACCAAGGTATGTGTAGGCCTAGGAATACTAGCCACAGGTACCTCCCAAAGCCCAACTGGGGATATCATGGGGATATCACAGGCATCAGCATCCAGGATATTCCACCAGTTTCTGGATGCCATGTCATCACATGCCAGTGAGCACGTATATTTCCTCAAAACCCGTGAGGTGTTGGCCAGCAATATGCGTCTCTTCCACCAAATAGCAGAATACACTGAGGTAATGGGTACTATAGACTGCACGCACATATGCATCAAAGCATCACCCAGTGATCGCGGTAGGGTATACATCAACTGCAAGGGCTTCCCCTCCATCAACTGCCAGGTCGTGTGCGATGCCCAGGGCATTATAATGAATGTGTGTGCTGGCTGCCCTGGAAGCTATCAAGATTCCCACATCTGGCATCTGGTGCAGCTGTACCAGAGATTTGCCAATGGGGGCATCCCTTATGGACACCTAGTGGGGGATGCTGGTTATGCACTGGAGCCATGGCTGATGACACCCATCAGAAATGCACACACACCCGAACAAGAATGACATAATGAGGCACACGCATAGACCAGAATTATAATAGAGCATGTGTTTGGGATGCTCAAGTCATGGTTCCAGTGCCTGGACCCATCCAATGGAGCCTTGCAGTACTCACCAGCTACATGTACTCAAATTGTCATCATATGTGCCATGCTACACAATATGATCCTGCGGAAACAGCTGCAGCAGGAACAACATGGGGCAGGGCCACACAGCCCCCCACCAATGCCAAGGCCTGCACAGGCACAGAGTGACTCAGAGGAGGAACAACCTGAGCCTGCCCCAGTAGACAGATGGAGGCATGCCCAGTATGCCCTGGCCTTGGCAAAGCGGCAACACATAGCACCTACACTGAAACAGTAGGGTCCCAGGCAATGACACCTCTCTTTGACTCGCACATACAGTAAAAGGGATGCAAAACATGACACTACCTGTGCTCAACCATGTATAGAGAGTGTACTATGTACATCCGACATAGGCAGCCCCCCAGCACCATCCTCAATACTTGCACACCCACAAGGTAAGTCACTCTCCTTACTAATTGCTGCATGGAGTAGCATGTGTTGTTACTTGTATCTGTCGTATGGATGTGAGCATGCAAGGGAATCGGGTGGATGAATGGGATGCCAGCAGATAGTAAACACCTAAAGTGGCAGCATGAGATTTGTAACAAATACAGGTATCACCATGGTAGCCAGTACTACACATGGTGACAAAACCCACTGCAAAAAATGTGCTGGGCCACTTGTGTCTATATGACACACACATGCCAGTCAGGGAGGTTCACATACCCAACAATAGTCTCCGCCAGCAGGACAGGTGTAGACAAACACAAACAAAGGCTGTGCTAAGGCCTCTGAATGATGCCTAGGGGTACCCCCCCCCCAGGCCTACACAGACAGACTACATCAGGTCAGGGAGTGGGATGTTAGTTCTGAAGGGTAGGAAGTCAGAAACTAATATGTAGGTCAATCAAACCTAAGACCTGTAGTACAGTGATATGCCTCTAGTCAGCATGATAGGTTAGAATACAGAATGAAATGGAGTACCTGACATACCAGTACAGTCATAGCAAATGTGTACAAGTGTCAGTTGTGACCCCCCCAATCCTATGTAGAAATGTAGAAACAGTCAGGTGTGCCCCCCCAATCCTGTGTAGACATGTAGAAACAGTCAGGTGTGCCCCCCAATCCTATGTAGAAACAGTCAGGTGTGCCCCCCCAATCCTGTGTAGAAATGTAGAAACAGTCAGGTGTGCCCCCCAGTCCTGTGTAGAAATGTAGAAACAGTCAGATGTGCCCCCCACAAATCCTGTGTAGAAATGTAGAAACAGTCAAGTGTGTCCCCCCAATCCTACGTAGAAATGTAGTAACAGTCAGGTGTGCCCCCCAATCCTGTTTAGAAATGTAGTAGCACTCTGGTGTGCCTCCCCAATCTGATGTAGACATGTAGTAACATGTATGTGTAGGTATAATATCAGTGGAGCACAGATGACCAGAGGTGACCAAGGTAGCAGGATAGATTGTAGCATCTGTACAATATGCAGGTATGTGTGTGTTAGGTTGGTGTGTGTTACATATTGTGTGAGAGTGGTCAGTATGTATGCATGTTGAGGTTTGACCTGGTGGCCATTCCGCACTACTGCCAATGACAGGGCCAAGTCCTCAAAACTGCAGTGCCAAAGACAATTCCCCCCAGTATAACACATGCTAGCAGTAAGCCATTGTAAGTGTATGGTGGTAATATGTGTCACCATCTGAAAGATGGACATGGTATGACTGTTGGGCTACATATACAAGAAGTACACAGGGAAAAGTACCCCAGGCATACAGTATATAATGTGTAACTGTGAAATGGACACACCCTTGGAATTGTACATACAGCTATGCATCACATTATCTAGGCTTGTAGTAGGGAATACTGATGTCATCTGGCAGAACACTTGCAGATCACAAAGGTGATAGGACTGATGTATTGGGAAACAGCTGATGTCCCTGCACAAGACAGCATAACTGAAATGCCCCATGCATATCTTTGAGTCAGATGCAAGTAGTGTCCATAGCACACATGAACCCAGCTCACCCAAACACCACCCACAGGTACCTCTCTGGTTTTATCCCTGCTGTTGGGAATGGGTACAATATGACCCCCACCTGTGTATGACAGCAAAAAAATGCAGCATGCAGTGCAGGTGTCCCATGCAGGTGTGCCCCTAGCAGTAAGTAGCACCCTGCCAGCATCTGCACCACCTGATCAATACTTTTAGAAAGAATTGGCATGAACACCTAGCACACCTACCGTGTCACCGCAGGGGAATATACTGTATGGCAGTCTGGGACTGTAGGACTGACAGAATGCAACAGCCTGCTACAGCTGGCCTGCATCACCACCAAATGGCCTACAGGCCTCTGTGAAAGGCCCATGTCTCACCTGTACTGCCAATGCATGTTATGTTATGAATAGCCAGATAAGAGCATAACACACTCCACATAAGCTATATGCAAGGCCATGTGGACAAACCATAGTAACATGTCCACCATGTCCCACTGCATGAACTGTGGACCAACACCAAAACGCAGTTGTGATGAGGTGATAACTATAGGGAAATTATCAGGGAATGTATGCATAATGTATGGAAGAGGATAGAATAATAGAGGGGAGGTGAGAGCATGGGCAGCATTGAATGTGCAAGGTCCGACACATTGCTATGCTCACATACTATCCCTGGCTGCAAATACAATAATGGGTGGCTACAAACCCGCCTGTACACCACAATAGGGGTAATGTCCTGATTTATGACCCCTGCCTCCGGGTAACCTATGTGAATCTGTGCAGCTGTGAGGTATTGCCACAGCAGGATAAGGCCATACTGTCATGTCAATGGATATACAAGTATGGGATCCTCTGCCAGCACTGTACCAAGGTGCTGAACTGGATACACAGACCCAACAGCAAATGTCTGCGGCACCCCCTCCAGAATGGCATAACTTTCCTTGAATATGTAGGCATTTGACCCCAATACTGGACACAGCTGCATTCCCCCTGTGTTCCCCAGGACTTCACTGTGAGCAAAAATGTCCACCTGACAGTACTTGAGGATATAAAACATCACAGTGTATAACAGTACACATGTCTGAATATCTCTGCTAACACCAGTATCATGTAGCAGAAGCAGCACAGACACAATCAACTACAGTACACACTATCCTTTGCACAGTTTGACCCCATATTGCCAGCTGATCTACAGATATCCTGCAGAAACAGTCTGCTACCTGTAGGTGTAGAACACAAAGGTCTGCACTGGAGTACAAACTACCTGGAATGGATCTGCACATTCAGTACTGAAGGGCATACTGGGCATGTTCACACACTTAGAGAAATGAAGCCCATGTCCGCCAACAACAGTGGACCATACATATCTGACAGTTGCAGATGTTAGTGCATACAATCCTCAGTATGCACCAATCATGCTTTGCACACACATTGGATAGGAATACACACATATATCCAAAGACAACACACTATAATATGCCAAAAGTACACATACATAGATGTGTGGAAGAGGGTGACAGCGACAAAGAGCCTTCCATCATGAGGTCTGTCCCACCAAGCACACAGCCAAATGGCTACAACCACATGATGTGTAAATGTCACTCACTGTAGAAATTAGCCACTGGTATACCTCAGCATTACAGACTCTGTGGTGCAAGTGCTAGCTGTGCAGCATGACTATGCAAGGCACGTACCTGCAGAATATAAACCTGCATGTGCCTGAATGTTGTGGCTACCTCTAGATGAATGTGTTATGGCCCATGTGCACACACTGCCCTCGCCATAGCCCTACTATGACAAGCCTGCTGTCATTCACTTTGAAATACACCTTTGGAAAAGAAGTAGCCCAGTAGTCTCTGTGGCACATCCTATAACTGTGTAATGCTGTAGTGTGATAAACTAGTTAGGTAGGAGTTTGAATCCCAGACATGGCAACTGTGTGTGTGTTTGTGTGTCTATGTCTGTGTAGGGAGCAATGCTTTTTAGGTTAGTCACAGTCACTACAATTCAAATGCCCTACTTTGACAAGGCTGGTGAGGTCATTCACTTTGAAATACACCTTTGGGAAAAGAGTAGCCCAGGAATCTCCATGGAACGTCCTATAACTGCATAATGCTGTAGTGTAAAACAAGTTAGGTAGGAGTTCTAATGCCAGACATGGCAAGTGTGTGTGTGTGTGTGTGTGTGTGTGTGTGTGTGTGTGTGTGTGTGTGTGTGTCTTTGTCTTTGTCTGTGTAGGGAGCAATGCTTTGTAGGCTAGTTACACTCACTACAGTTCAAATGCCCATCTTTGGCAAGGCTGCTGATGTCATTCACTGTGAAATACACATGTGGGACAGGAGTAGCCCAATAATATCCATGGCGCATCTTATAACTGGATAATGCTGTAGTGTGATAAACTAGTTAGGTAGGAGTTCTAATCCCAGATATGGCAACTGTGTGGGGGTGTGTGAGTTTGTGTGTCTCTGTGTAGGGAACAATGCTTTTTAGGCTAGTCGCACTCACTACAAATCAAATGTCCTTCTTTGGCAAGGCTGCTGATGTCATTCACTTTGAAATACACCTTTGGGACAGGAGTAACCCAATAATCTCTGTGGAGTGACCTATAACTGCGTAATGCTCTAGTGTGATAAATTAGTTAGGTAGGAGTTCTAATCCCAGACATGGCAACTGTGTGTGTGTTTGTGTGTGTTTCTGTCTGTGAAGAGAGCAATGCTTTTTAGGCTAGTCACACTCACTACAATTCAAATGCCCTATTTTGAAAAGGCTGCTGATGTCATTCACTTTTAAATGCACCTTTGGAAGAGGAGTAGCCTAGTAATCTCCGTGGAGCATCCTAAAACTGCATAATGCTATAGTGTGATAAACTAGTTAGCTAGGAGTTCTAATCTCAGACATGGCAACTGTGTGTGTGTGTGTGTGTGTGTGTGTGTGTGTGTGTGTGTGTGTGTGTGTGTGTGTGTGTGTGTGTGTGTGTGTGTGTGTGTGTGTATGTGTGTGCGCGCGCGCGCATGTGTCTCTGTTTGTGTAGGGTGCAATGCCTTTTTAGGCTAGTCACACTCACTACAAATCAAATGCCCTACTTTGGCAAGCCTGCTGACGTCATTCACTTTGAAATACACCTTTGGGAGAGGAGCAGCCCAGTAATCTCTGTGGCACATCCTATAACTGCGTAATGCTATAGTGTGATAAACTAGTTAGGTAGGAGTTTTAATCCCAGATATGGCAACTTTGTGTGAGTTTGTGTGTGTGTGTGTGTGTGTGTGTGTGTGTGTGTGTGTGTGTGTGTGTGTGTGTGTGTGTGTGTGTGTGTGTGTCTGTCTGTCTGTCTGTCTGTGTAGGGAGCAATGCTTTTTAGGCTAGTCACACTCACTACAAATTAAATGCCCTACTCTGGCAAGGCTACTGATTTCATTGACTTTGAAATACACCTTTGGGACAGGAGTAGCTCAATAATCTCTGTGGCATGTCCTATAACTGTGCAATGCTGTAGTGTGATAAATTAGGTAGGAGTTCTAATCCCAGAAATGGCAACTGTGTGAGTGTTTGTGTATGTGTGTCTCTGTTTGTGTAGGGAGCAATGCATTTTAGGCTAGTCACACTCACTACAATTCAAGTGCCCTACTTTGGCAAGGCTGCTGATGTCATTCACTTTGAAATATACCTTTGGGAAAGGAATAGCTCAGTAATTTCTGTGGTGCATCCTATAACAGTGTAATGCTGTAGTGTTATATAGCACTTTGGTAGGAGTACTATTCCCACACATGGCAAGTGTGGATATTTGTGTGTATGATTTTTTTGTCTGTGTAGAGAGCAATGCTTTTTAGGCTAGTCACACTCACTACAATTCAAATGCCCTACTTTGGCAAGCCTG
This sequence comes from Protopterus annectens, assembly GCF_019279795.1. Taxonomy (NCBI): domain Eukaryota; kingdom Metazoa; phylum Chordata; order Ceratodontiformes; family Protopteridae; genus Protopterus; species Protopterus annectens. The sequence goes on from NC_056725.1 coordinate 1,613,806,674, forward strand.
CTGATGTCATTCAGTGTGAAATACACCTTTGGGAAAGGAGTAGCCCAGTAATCTTCATGGTGCATCATATAACAGTGTAATGCTGTAGTGTGATATAGTAATTTGGTAGGGGTTCTAGTCCCACACTTGGCAAGTGTGTATGTTTGTGTGTGTGATTCTTTGTCTGTGCATGGAGCAATGCTTTTTAGGCTAGTTACACTCACTACAATGCAGATGCCCTATTTTGTCAAGCCTGCTGATGTCATTCAGTGTGAAATACACCTTTCGGAAAGGAGTAGCCCAGTAATCTCCATGGTGAGTCCTATAACAGCGTAATGCTGTAGTGTGATATAGTACTTTGGTAGGGGTTCTATTCCCACACATGCCAAGTGTGAATGTTTCTTTGTGTAGGGTGCAATGCTTTTGATGCCATTCACATTCACTACAACCTCAACTGACCTTCTTTGGCAAGCCTGCTGATGTCATTCCCAGTGAAATACACCTTTGGGGAGGAAGTACTCCAGTATTCTTCGTGGTGCATTCTATAACTGCATAATGCTGTAGCGTAATAAACTAGTTAGGTAGGAGTTCTAATCTCAGACATGGCAAGTGTGTGTGTGTGTGTGTGTCTGTGTTCGTCATTCATTTCCTGTGTGGAGATGGCTGTGAGTGCATAACAACTGGACTCATTGTGGAGCGGGTTTTGCATATTTCTTATATGGTGGCCCTATATGTCACAATGTCCCCCTTACAAGGATAACAGATGGGAAATAGCTGAGAAGCTGTGGTGCCAATCCATACCCTTACATGTGACATCAAGGCCTGGCAATCAAAGTTAGCAACCCTTGTATTACCCAGGGAACAGTCTCAACCCATGTCTCATACACAAACACACTTGCCTAGGCAACAACCGCTATGTTGGTAGTACCCTGCATATTGCCCACAGAGAGTAACTGTGGTGTGATTGCAGTGGACTACAGAGGGCATGGCACCCTGTTCATCAGTACAATTGGCATGTACATGCAGACAGTGTGCCTTCACTATGTTCCCCACTGGATGCCTGCAACACCTGTGGTGCCATCAAATGTGACCCACAAAGGACATACCATGCCTTAAACACATGCCCTGTATGGCCAGATGCCACTGACACCAGGGAATACCTGTATCATGCTATCAATGTAGGTGCAGGGTCAATCTGCTGTTCATTACCAATTCCCACCATATGAGGCCAGGACTGGCATATCTGATGATAACAATCTGTGTACACAACATGGGCCAGACACCCCAGGAACAGTTCCACATGTCACTGTACATGCATGTGGGATGTGTGCACATCCCAGACAGCATCCATGTCATGGACTAATGAACACATACATGGCAAGCATTGCACAGCAGTGGCCACACACAATAGTTACCCAGGTGACTGGATGGTGGATACAATACTCTCCTGTGTGGGCCAATCCAGACACTACACCCCTTAACCACACTGCAGACTATTGTCATGTGGCCTGATGCCAAGGTATACCCCTCACCTAGCATTGCATAGTTTTCTGGCACAGACAACCACTACACACCTGTGAAGCAATGCACGCATGCATATCAGTACTGGCACCCTGTGTCTGTGCATGTGGTGTATGATGCTTTTGACCACATTCACACTCACTAAAACTCCCATTGGCATACTGAAGGATGCTGTCTGATCTCAGACACATTCACATACCCTTTGCCCATATAACCTCCGGGTAACCCCTGTGGTGCATGTGAACTTGCACATTACTGTATTGTGACAAACTAACTAGTTAGGAAGGATATTCCTGACCCTGAGAAGTGTGTCAATGTGTGAGAGTCCCTGAGGGTGTGTGGCTGTGACGACACTGACACCTGTTCATGTGAACAGGCAAATGTACTACACCTACCATATCGCTAACATATCACTGTTGCAGTTGTCACTCACCATCACATATACATTTGGACAACTCCTCAACATGTAAGCTATGTGGCGCATGCAATAACTGCATAGACATGTGATAGTAATACATAGTCAGTCAGGGGTTTGAAACCCTGTACTGGTAGGTGTGTGACACAAACAAGCTTAGGTTTTACTCTCCCATCCCCTCCCTGACTTACTTTGTCTCTGTCTCTCTCTCACTCCCTCTCTAGTGGATGTGGAGAACTACACCTGCTTTGCTTAGGTAGCAGCTTGTGTTTTGTAAGTAATGCTCATGATCGGCTGATGGCCTCTGCACGAATTGCAGCCCTCCTCTAGCTGATTGCATGTGGAACAGCTGTGGGAACATTCCCATAGCCAGTTGCATGGAAACACACTCCAATATCTAAGAACATCATGTTGGTGTTGGGCCTTTTCATTCTCTGTGAGCAGGACCTAGATCTGGTGTTTGGCAAACAGCATCACAGATAGATTTGCGATTTACCTCTAACAACATACACTGTGGAAAGAGGCCAACACACATGAGGGGGATGTGCCTGACATGACTACAGAATGTAAGTGTTGCTATTCTGCATTTGGAGTAATGTTGGTTTAACAGGGTGTGTGTGGATATGGCTGGTCTACATGTTTTAATACCTGTCATGACAGTGCTATGTTTTTGAGGAAACCCCCATCTGTAGGGTCATCTGCAAACTGTGCAGTGTGTGGTGCCTTTTGTTTCTTGTGTTACTCAAAGAACACGTATCTGAAAACTGCAGAAGCATAATGTGAGGATTGCAGTCAGTACATGGTGACAGCCATGAGAGTTACTCACTTCATATCCCTTATAGGGCATATGTCACAACAAACTCTGTTACAACAGTAAATGTATGAGGTTATCACAGCAACATGTCAATATTGGCCCTGTGTTTGTGCCTCTAGCCACAACTCTCTTAAGCTTTGTACATATGTCATGCAGTAAGAGGTGCATATGTTCTGTACACCATTATTTATTGACATCCTATCTGATAACAAAGCCAGTGAGATAGACTGCAACACATTATGTAAGGTAGGGGTTATATTTGAGGACATAACCTGGGCATTATGTGGTTATGTGTACAGTACTGAGGTCTGTGTACTTATGGTGATTGTAAACACTGTGTGTATTGTGAATATGTATCTTGGCCTGTATACAGACTGTGGTAGAAGTCATTGTTCTTGGTCCTGTTCTATCTGATGTTGCATGCTGCTCCAGTGTATGGTACCCTATCAGCTTACATGTTTGTTGGGTCAAAATCACACATGTCCCATACCACAGACAGGCATTGGACCACACTGTGTAGTGGCCCAGTATATGTAGGGCTAGAGTGTGAGTGGCACATATGAGGATGGTGTTGATCATACAGTCCAAATACTGTAATATTAAGCTAGCTTACCATATGTGGCTGTGTTCACATTGGTTGTAGGTATGCACTTTCACACAGGTGTCTATTACTCTGTGCTCTGACATGCCTGTAGAGCCTGCTATATTTGTAGGTACATGTGTATTCTCCCATAAGAAATGTAGGCCAGTGTTGTGGCAGTCTGTCTGTAGTTTGCACAGTACTTTGATACATGACTAGCAGCTTATTGTACTTACCCAGTGTGATGTTATGTCCAGATATTTGCCAGACGTACTGCTGCTGGGACACCATAACTGTCATGTATTTTTGACAAAGCAGTGGGATGCTGTACAGATGTATGTCACTAACTACTGGGAAGTATGTGGCCATGTGACCTGTGCACCAGCAGTTATTATGTTTCAGGACAGACAGTAGTGTGTGAATGCATAACCTATGTGGGCATATGTATCCCAGTATTTACATAATATACCCATCTACATGGCTGTTAACATCCACATTGTTAGGCTTGGTCCACATGCCTTGCACTAAGGGGTTCTGTGTATACCTCTGGACTGACCAGAGTGTGTCAGACTGTCCACATTTATTAGCCATATCTCTGCTGTAGTCCACAGGATCATTACTTTGCTAGCAGTGGTACTGTACTATGATGTCCTTAGGATGTCTGTCATTAGCCAATGGTGCACATGTTAAAAGCAGATGTGACCTCCCACACACAACATGCCTGTTAAGACAACCCCTATTACAGTAACAACCATCTATATATATATATATGCAATACATACCTGACATCCCCTTTCACTAAGAGGTTGGGACTATTGGGGCTGGGGTAGGACTCCACTCCATGTACTGGACATATGGTGAACATATATGTACATATACTTAGTCATATATCTATAAAGATATATACACATATACATATCGACATATATATATATATATATATATATATATATATATATATATATATATACACACACATATATATATGTATGTATATATATATATATATATATATATATATATATGTATGCACATATATATATATATATATATATATATATATATATATATATATATATATGTGTATATATATATATATATATATATAAACACTCAAATATTGCAGAATAGGATGGTGGTTTGTAGGATGACATTGGTGATCAAGAAGAGGAGGATGAGTGTGAGGGCAGCACCAAAGTTCAAATGGTGGAAATTAAAAAAGGGTAATTGTGAGGTGATGTTCAGTGAAGAGTTCAGGCAGGCACTGGGTGGCAGTGAAGAGTTACTGAATAGCTGGGTAACTACAGCAAAGCTAGTAAGAGACATGGCTAGAAGGGTGCTTGGTGTGACATCTGGAAAGAGGAAGGAGGACAAGGAGACCTGGTGGTGGAATGAAGAAGTACAGGAGAGTATACAGAGAAAGAGGTTGGGGAAGAAGAACAAGAAGTGGGATTGTCAAAGAGATGAAGAAAGTAGACAAAAGTATAAGGAGATGAGGTGCATGGCAAAGAGAGAGGTAGCGAAGGCTAAGGATAAGGCATATGAAGAGTTGTACAAAAGGATGGACACTAAGGAGGGAGAAAAGGACCTGTACCGATTGGCTAGACAGAGGGACTGAGCTAGTAAAGGTGTGCGGCAGGTAAGGGTGATTGATAAAGGATAATGAGGGAAACATACTCACAAGCGAGGAGAGTGTGTTGAGCAGATGGAAAGAGTACTTTGAGGGGTTGATGAGTGAAGAGAATGAGAGGGAGAGAAGGTTGGATGATGTACGGATAGTGGATTATGAAGTGCAGTGGATTAGCAAGGAGGAAGTAAGGATAGCTATGAAGAGGATGAAGAACGGAAAGGCTGTTGGTCCAGATGACATACCTGTGGAAGCATGGAGGTGTTTAGGTGAAATGGCAGTGGAGTTTTTAACTAGATTGTTTAATGAAATCTTGGAAAGTGAGAGGATACCTGAGGAATGGAGAAAAAGTCTTTTGGTACCGATTTTTAAGAATAAGGGTGATGTGCAGAGCTGTAGTAACTACAGAGGGATTAAGCTGATCAGTCACAGCATGAAGTTATAGGAAAGAGTAGTGGAAGTTAGGTTAAGAAGGGAGGTGATGATTAGTGATCAGCAGTATGGTTTCATGCCAGGAAAGAGCACTACAGATGCGATGTTTGTTCTGAGAGTGTTGATGGAGAAGTACAGAGAAGGTCAGAAGGAGTTGCATTGTGTCTTTGTGGATTTAGAGAAAGCATATGACAGGGTGCCTAGAGAGGAGTTGTGGTATTGTATGAGGAAGTCGGGAGTGTCAGAGAAGTATGTAAGAGTGGTACAGGATATGTACGAGGGTAGTGTGAAAGCGGTGAGGTCTGTGGTGGGAGTGATGGATGCATTTAAGGTGGAGGTGGGATTACATCAAGGATCAGCTCTGAGCCCTTTCTTATTTGCAATGGTGATGGACAGGTTGACAGACGAGAACAGACAGGAGTCCCCATGGACTATGATGTTTGCAGATGACATTGTGATCTGTAGTGAGAGTAGGGAACAGGTGGAGGAGACCCGGGAGAGGTGGCAATATGCTCTAGAGAGAAGAGGAATGAAGGTCAGTAGGACTAAGACAGAATATATGTGTGTGAATGAGAGGGAGGACAGAGGAATGGTGAGGATGCATGGAGTAGAGGTGGTGAAGGTGAATGAGTTTAAGTACTTGGGATCAACAGCTCAGAGTAATGGTGAGTGTGGAAGAGAGTACAGGCAAGATGGAGTGGGTGGAGAAGAGTGTCAGGAGTGATTTGTGACAGACGAGTACCAGTAAGAATGAAAGGGAAGGTTTACAAGAGGGTAGTGAGACCAGCTATGTTATACAGGTTGGAGACAGTGGCATTGACAAAAAGGCAGGAGTCAGAGCTTGACATGGCAGAGTTGAAGATGTTAAGATGTGCACTGTGTGTGAGAGGATGGACAGGATTAGGAATAAGTATATTAGAGGGTCAGCCCAGGTTGGAAGGTTTGGAGTCAAAGCCAGAGAGGCAAGATTACAATGGTTTGGACATGTGCTGTGTAGGGATGCAAAGTATATTGGGAAAAAGATGCTAAGGATGAAGCTGCCAGGTAACAGGAAAAGAGGAAGGCCTAAGATAAGGTTTATGGATGTGGTGAGAGAGGACATGCAGGTGGTTGGTGTGACAGAGCAAGATGCAGAGGACAGGAAAAAATGGAAACAGTTGATCTGCTGTGGCGACCCCTAACGGGAGTAGCCGAAAGAAGAAGAAGATAAACAGTCAATTATATACATATACACAGCAATATATGTCTACATATATGCAAATCTAGATACATATGAGCATATACTTATGGATATCTACATGTATATTGACAGTAATAGGTATATCAGAATAGATATGTATGCACATATAGTTATAGATATCTGCATATATATCTACATAAAAAGGCATATCTGTACACATAGGATGTGCATACATACATTGCTATGTATGTGTATATATATATATATATATATATATATGTGTGTGTGTGTGTGTGTGTGTGTATATACAAATAGATCTACACATGGCTATATATATGATGCACTATACAGATGTGTGTACAGACATATGTATGAATATACATATAGACATATATCAACATATGTATATATATATATATATATATATATATATATATATATATATATATATATCCATATTCCTGTCATGTGTAAACATCACAGTTGTGTATACCTTCCCAGATGTATCTCACCATATGTATCTGGTATGTGTACATTATGATAAAAGAACATGTGTGATGCAACAGTGGGTGGTGAGAACTGGTTACCAGGTCTTATTAATAACAAGTACTACACATTTTTGGATGTAGATCTATTTGTATACACACACACACATGCTTAGCAGGTATCACCATTGCTCTAATATAACAGCTAAGCTGATTTGCGCAATGGTAAGTGAAGCCTAAACTGTATAAGCACCTGTATGTTTACCTGTAGCTTAGCACAACGTAGCTTCACGCAAACCCATGCAAACACGCTTAAAGCTGCTCAAAACTGACGTAACCACTCTGTATCCAACAGCCCTTGTTCTGCCCAGCAACAAAATGAACAGCTCTTGCAGGTCTTGAACCCAGGACCCTGTAAATATAGTCACAACACTTAACCACTACACCATGACCATTGCGAAGACAGCTGTTGTTTTTCCAATATATCTGTCACTGCACTTATTGATTAGTATTGAACAATTGCCTTTACTTCCACAAATGTGCAGTTGTTGTTGTTGTGTCTTTTGGCTTTTCCCAGTTAGGGGTCGCCACATCTGAACTGCTAATGATTGGCAGTAGATTTTTACATGCCGAGTTGCCAGCTCTGACGCACAACCTTCAATGAAGGTACGCCCATTCATGCATGTCTCCACACAGAAGACGCTCTAGCTGAGAATTGAACAGGACAACATCTTACTGTAAGGCGACAACGCTACCGCAGCACCACCACAGCAGTACTTCCACAAATGTGTACTACTTGTTATTAATATGACCTGGTAACCAGTTCTCACCACCCAGTCTGATTACATAGCAGCGTAATGATATCTGTAATAAGTGTAGGTACACAGCTATGACCACCTGCAGCGATGCACCCCACTACTGACATGTGTACGTGTGCATTACTGAGGATAGCAGTGTTTGTGTGTTAACACACTTGTACTTGGGAATTCCATGAGGGCCTTCACAACCACCGTAACCCATTGCCATAGTCAGTTGTGGCTGTTGCTGTATGGGACATTACATGTACCTTGTTACGCTCCTCTCCATACCGGCTACATGAGCCTTGCAGTACCAGCACAACAGTGTTGTATTAATTAGTCAATAGGTGTGGGATACCCATTGACTTCTGGCAAGTGTGTGTATGTGTGCATGTCCTTATATCTGTAGGGTACAGCATTCCAAGGCCACATACTCCTATTACAATACCCATTGCCACACAGTAGTATAGATAGTGTTGTTGCTGCCCATAGGTGAGGCTTGACAATGCAACACCCTACTATGCCTGTGGCATGTGCATTAGATGCATATCCCTGTAGTACCATTGTTGGGATATACAATGGGTTGTATTGCAGTCATGGGTAATGTGTGATGGTGGGTATGTCAGAGTGTCATCATGGGTTTCAGGGAGGTCAGTATCCACTGGGGCATGTGGGTGCTGTGTACACTGTCATTTCACCAAGGTACACCCGGTATATGTCCCATGTACCCCTTTATGGTTACCACTGCCACCATCAACCATACAGGTAACTGATAGCACAGTCCAGCTCATTTATGCATGTGCTGTGGGCAGCCTACCTGTAACACATTGAACACACAGTCAAGTTAGTTAGCAGCGATAGGCCCAGGTCTCTCGGATGTGTGCCTGCGTGTTATGTGTCTGTTAATGTGTATATGAAGGTATGTTGCACTATGTATTGTCCATATTCACCCATTAGATCCCCCATTAGCATACTGTACATGTCTGGGGATGTTCTGCATGTAACATGTAACCTGGAACACACCTCACCCTAAACGCTGTGTGGTGTGTGCAATGAAAGCCACACACTTCAGTAGCACTACATACCTAGGTAGAGGTCTAGTCCCAGTCTTGCCAAGTAAGAGTGTGCATGTATGTGGATGAGTCTACATCAGGTTGCAGATTATACATGTCCTAGCGGGTCATCTGTCCATATGGCACATGCAATAACTGTTATACAAACCTGTGACATGTGTTCAACTGTACCCCAGATATGTCACAGTCATGGTGTCACCACAGTGCCATACCACGTTGTGGAATATGTCTGTAGACCATCCTCCTGCTGACATATGTACATCTACAACACAGATGGATAACATTATGGAGACCACAATCAGCCAGTGTTACTAAAAGCTATAATGCATCATTGCTGGACGGCTACACTATCTGAAATGTATGCATTAAACTTTACTCCTGACATGTTACACTGCAGTACTTTGGTACACTGTTGTACAGTCAGCGTGTGCATCAGAACCATATTAGCCTGTCCCTGCATCGATGTTATGGATGACAGCGATGTGGCACAGGTATCATCATATGCACAGGGTGTGTTGTTGATTTACCAGAGCCCAAGGGTGGGCCATACATTTGACACTATGTGTGTGGGTGAGGGGTGTAATAAGGTGAACTGGGCATAGTGATTTGGTGTGTGTAGGTATGGGGTTGCCCTAGTTGTGTTCGTATAATGTGTGGGTATGCATGCACACAGTTCTGCCATGTGGCTGCCCTACACAGGTGTCTATGGACAGCTGCAGACCATACCTGGCAGGGTGTGCAGTTCACCTCCTCTGGCCACAGACACGTGGAATTTGCCTGCCAGGGGTTCCATGGGCATGTCCAGGTACAGGCCTCGATGTGATACTCTCCCCTGATGATGACAGATGTCCGCTGGAACTAGGTCCCTCCTGGGACTGTCCAGGACCATGTGCTTGTGGCCTGCTGTGGTGTGTTGTGGACAGTGCCCCCCCCCACAGTGCCTAGGCTGGTACGACTACTACAGGAGCCTCTTGGTGTCCTAGCTTGTACACGTTGAGTGCCAGCTGTTGGAGTTGCTGGCCTACATCCACATAGCTGTCGCCACACTCCCACCACATGTTCAAGCACAGACATATCACAGTCAATGAGGGTCATCATCTCACCATACTGTCTATCCATGAGGTCAGTATAAGCACAGATGGCACCAGACAGTTCACAGAAGTTGTCGCTTGCAGATGTGAGAGCAGACCTCTGCAGCCTCAGGGCCTGCCTGGTGTAATGTTCCGTACATGCCTGCACCACCATGACAGCCTGAAACATGCACCTGGTGGTACCAGTTTTGGTGCGTCTGCCAGGGGCATGATGACAAGCGGCCCTACCACAAGCACCCTGGGTCATCTGCCTATGTGGTGCCCTGCTGGACATCTGGCTATTCCTGCTGTGACCAGACACAGTAGGTGGGGTTACCACACTCTCCTCTGCACTGCCACCAAATGCCAGCTGTCCCGCCGCTATGGCCACTGGTGATGGGGTATGTATAGGCACTGACATTGTGTGCAGGGTTGGGGTGGCTAAAATGGGGATGTCAAATGATGGCGCTGTTTCGGCCCCTGACAACCCCACCTGTACCTCAACAGTACTGTCATCATATTCAGTGTCTGTATGGACACCAACATCAGATTTCATGCAGGAGGGACTCTGACTCACCTCGCCACCTGTGGAGAAAAACAAGAAATGTACTTTAAGACCTGTACAGCATTGCATAACAGTACACACACACACACACACACACACACACGCACACACACCACCTTAATACCTACCTGTCCATGACTTTACAGACAGTCCCAAGTTTATTCTCATGTGTTCTCCATCCTACATCACACTTGGTAACATACACTCATTACTACCACTCATTACTGTAACATTCCTCTAAATGCCTAGACAAGTGATCACAACAGAAGACCTGTTATTCCATTACCTCCCTGACCTGAGTGGAGTGGTTGTACATGGCCTTACTGCTGTCATTCAGTGTTCACCCTGGGTATGTCCGGGCTTAGTGAGCATGGCCCCTATATTTGAGGGGTTACTGTGTTCACTCCATAATATCATGAACTGGAGTGTCATGTGTAATTATTGCTCAGTACATACCAGATATGCTGCTCAATCAACCTGTCATGTGACAACTGTAATATATGGATACACTCCCTGGTGTTGTCTAGTAATTCCCCAATGCATCTGTAGTGCTGCATATGTGGGTTGCCAGTCACCTCACTGGTGAATGCAATATTAAGGGTGTACCCGGTGTCTACATTCCCTAGCAATGCATGTTCCATGCTACAGTCCTTATTATACTATTAGCTGTCCTGTATTTACATACATGACAAGTATTCCTGGTGTGTCAAGTGTCAGTCCATGTCCATGTACTGCATGATCCCAAAGGGAAGTACTGCTGTATGAACAACCCCACAATCACACATGTGCATACATGCACACCCACACAAACACACACACATGCACACACGCATCCTACATGCATCACCCTCATTCCACTTCACCAGAGCCAAAATAACCACCCACTGAGACACACACACATACATACATACATACATACAGGTGTGGTTGCACAATGATAGGACACACATTCCTCCTATTACCAATTTGTCAACATGCATAACATCTGGTACACAACAGCATGCAGTGCAGCTATAGTCAATCCATGCTAGCAACAGTATACATGTGTGTGATGCATGTGCTGTGTTAGTAGGTGATGTCCCTTCCCCTGGATACCACTGTACCCATGTACACAGTATTGCTGTGCACCTGTTTTTTACCCTGCCAAATACTGTGCATCAAACCTCACAGGTGTACAACCCATTGCTGAATGTGTAGTACTGTGTCAGTTATGTCAGCTCTAATGCTCACAGCCCCTATGTTTTTCAGCAACGCATACCTGGGATGTTATGTGGACAGATGTCATTTGTGAATGTCTGATGTCTGGTTTACAGATCTCAACATCAGCGGACCATGTATGACCAATCCAATACTATTGCACTGACAACTGGCAGAGCTTACTATGGCTATGGGGAATGTACACACGCTTATTGATATGAAGCACCCTTCCTTGCTCTGCTATGGGACCACATCACCGCATATATTAACAGTACATGAGCCTGATATGTGACATATGTCCTGTACATTCACTTGCAGTGCCTACGGAATGTGTTAGGTGTGCGGATTCTGACTGCAATGCATACACTCCGTGTGTGCATATGTGTGCACACCCTTATCATGACAGTTTGTTGCACCTATTGTTATGTATACTACAGCAGTCACTACTCCTGACAGGGGTATACTATCATGGGTCACCTGCATTTGCCAGTGTATGTTCAGTCTGCCCTACCCATGTCCCCCAAATCTGCATGATTGCAAGGTCTACTCATGTCCACATCCATTGGTGTTCACACACTACTGTCACTATTGCTGTGGGCTAGGGTTATGTCTGCCACAGTTCCTGAACATGACTGTGTGTAGATACAGCCATTCTTAACATCCTTAGGACACCTGCTGCAGTGCACTGGTGTGTCTTGCTGACACCTCCTCCCCACCTTCAGCCTTTTTGCAGATGCTTGACAAGTAAGGCCTACACATGTGTGTCAGTTTGCAGTGTCCAATATACTGCACACCACATGTTACAGCCTAGTCCCAGCTTATAATGTGGACCACAGTAATATGCTATGCCATAGTGTAACTCTGTAACTGTTGCCATTGTACTACTGGTATATACACTGTTGTTGCACTGTATAGGGTGGTGTTTCACACATGTCCCTACTGTAGGCCATGTCTCCCAATATTATATTACTCCCTGTGGACACATTCCACAATGACAGGATGTTACTTATCTTGCAGGTGTCTGATGTACCCTGCCAATACCCCATCATGGTCACCACTGTGATGTCATGCATTTAACAGCAACAATACATGCACATGTACAGCATGCTTTCTGGGTAGGTGTGTTAGATGTGTGCATGGAATATACCATAGCCATTACATGCCCAGTGTATTGGCAGGCATTAACATAAACCATACTCACCTACAGGCTGCTGCCTTGGTGGTATACCGAAGGGACCTACAAGAGGGTGAGAGATGCAAAGTCAGTGGCCACACCTTTGGCATTGATACAGGGTGGGTGCAGCATTACAGTACATCAACAGTACATGTCCACAATACTACCATGTATGCACATCTGTTTTTCACTAGTATGCAGCAACAAACTATATCTATGACATGTCAGATATGCATGTTCTACCTGTACAGATGCAGATACATGCAAAACAGTGATCTACTGATGTTCCCTGTGGCCTTACATGCATGCTCCTCAGCCGGAGTGTGGGTAACACCCACCTCCATAATGATATCTTGCAGTTGTTGGCTATGTGGACGGGCAGATGCCATGAGGCTGGCGAGGAGCTCCTCAACACATGTCAGGAGGGGGATGGATGGCATTGCCCCCCTCCCATTGCGAGGTGATCCCCCTGGACTGCAGCAGCACACTGATGAGCATTAAGAAGCAGGTCAGAACAATGATGCCGGACCTGCTCATAAGTGCGGTTGTGCAGTCCGACATCACTGACCCTGTGGACTAGGTCGTTCCACAAGGCGGTCCGCTCCTTCTGCTGATGGGCAGCCCAGCCAAGCAGGACAGGGTAGTGCTGGATTAGGTGGTTTAGCACTATGTCATTCTCAGCAGCTGAGTAAGCCAGGAGCTGTCCATGTGACATCTTGCCTGAAAGACATAAAGATGGAAACAGGTCTAAGCAACTCATACAGCAAAGTTACACAGTTCTTAATGCACATCTCTGTCAACCCCCCCACCATATCAGCAACAACAAACTGTACACACAACTCAGTAGGTATGGCTGCAGCTTACTTACCAGTGGGACATATACTGTATTGTACTAAACTTTGTGCTATGTGTTTGTAGCCATGTTCCCTGTGTGGACACTATCATTGCTGGCCTGTTACAGACTATTCACCTGCATGCCATTGTCATGGCCACTATGGTTCCATATATGCCTGTGGTATGCTTGCTATGTGATTGCTGCACATCTGACATTCTGTGTTAATGGGGGATACATATGCGTGCTGTTGGCCATGCTCCAGGATTGTGTAGACTATTACTACCCACATATGTTTTATAACAGTGACACAATAGCATGTTTAGGGAATATTTGTCAGTGGAACCACCTCTCCAAACTCATCTGCCCATGTTACCAGGCCACATCACATGTGGAACCCACCCTGGGGCCTCTTCATGTACTGGTCCAGCACTACCTTCATGTGGAACCAACTCAGGGGATGTTGTCCCCCCGGGGGGCACACACAGACATGATCTTGTCCCCCGAGGTCAGATACAGGGTCTTTTCCATAGCAGGATCCACAGACACATGTGGGATGTGCTACATCACCTTGAGGCACCCAGTATACATTCACAAGGTCCACATGCTCCTCCGACTCAGCCTCCAGGCCAGGCACCTTCAGGACATGGACTGCTGTTGTGAGTAGCAGTGGGTGGGAGGCTTGTTCCCATTGTGTCCATATTGGGGCCCATGGGGCTTCCACATCACAGACCACACACACCATCCAGGGTGTTTACCCACCACATGTGTCACATACCACCCCTGTAGGCTGTCCTGTATATCTACCAACTTGGACCACCTCCACAACTACACCTGCCATACTTCCCCATATTCTCATTCCATACTTCACAGAGAAGGGCAATGTGGTCCCAACAAGGGGTTCACATGTGACATACCCATCCATGTTGCACACACTGACAGCTGTATATATTTGTGTATATTGTTATGTGTGCTGTTCCCTCACACATAGCATGCAGCACTGTGGTGGTGATACAGGGGACATGTATTTATATACATATGTGTGTGTGTTTTGCATATATGTAGACATGTGCATATAGGTATATATCTATATATGTATAGATATATATGATGCATATATGTGTTTATATATATATATATATATATATATATATATATATATATCTACATATGGGTATCTGTATATCTGTGGACATACATGTAGTTTTATATATATATATATATATATATATATATATATATATATATATATATATATAATTTATTTGTTTCCAGTGTTATGACCGGGGAGGTCCACTGGGCTCAGGAAGCCCATTTTCAGTAGAGGCCAGGGGAGAAAGGTTCCGCATTACATAGTTTACTTACATATACAATCATAGTAAAGAAGACACAATTACAATTTTATTTCATGCTGGAGAACAGGAATACATTATTTGGTTACATAATATACATACCTATATATGGGGTACATTCAGACATCAGGTCCACAATCTCACAACACCTTCCTGCATAGCTGCACTGTTCTGCCTTGCTACAAGACAGACAGGTGCCACATATGGAAACAGCCTAACATTAGGGGGGGTATATGTAGGGCCAGATTGCAGGTAACCCTATTGCACACCTATGGCATTCCAGCATGCTACAATACAGGTTAACCTGAGGGGTCTATATTAGAACATCAAAGTTTCAGAACTTTGAATGTTCTAATATCGACCCCTAATAAGCGAAAGCTGAAAATAACGAAGTTTCAGAAAACCAAATTCTTTCCTAGGGAAAGAATTCAGTTGTCCGTTCCTGTCGTTTCCCTATTTTCAGCACTGTGGTGAAAAGTTACGGGTCTGGTTCAGGTAAGTGTGCGATTGTGTGGACGTGAGGGTTAGGGTGGGTTAGGTGAGTTAGGGTTAGGGTGCGGGTCAGATAAGTGTGCGAATTTGTGGACGTGACGTTTAGGGTGGGGAAGGTGAGTTAGGGTTAGGGCATGGGTGAGGTGTGTGTGCGATAGTGGCAGACCTTAGGGATAGGGTTTTGGTTAAGGTAAGTGGGTAGATATTGGTGTATGTGCAGTTTAGTGTAGGGTTAGATGTAAGATTTTAGGTGTATATGTGTGGATTGCTGTTTGGTGTATTTGTGTTGTGTATATGTGTTTTGGAACAGCAAATTTTTTCCCTAGGAAAAAATTAGCTGTTCTGAATTTTTGATGTTATCAGTTTTCTGTCACTAGGGGTCGATATTAGAACATTCAAAGTTCTGAAACTTTGATATTGTAATATAGACCCAACCTGAGTATCCTGCAAGTGGTGGGCTGTGGAACCCACGTGTCCATCATTATGGCATTACTTCCACCACCAGCTATTGGCCACAGTAATATACATGCTTCCCATTACACAACACACACTATGATGGCTTACATCTTATCAGTCAGTGCTGCTCTGCACAGTTGACTGGTATGGCCCACTACCCACAGGGACAGACTCTATTGTCCTTAGCAGCTGTTCAGCTGAACATCATTACAACAACAACACCTGATGGCACATATAAATCATTCCACATCATCTATCCTGCTATTATGGACCAAGTACTACAGTCAATTACATGCATATATACTTTACATACCTGTTGGGGGAATGATCTCTCTTCTGGATAGTTTGCTGGATGGATGTTTTTTTTTTTGCCTTTCACTCTCTATCTATCTATCTATCTATCTATCTATCTATCTATCTATCTATCTATCTATCTCAGTCTTTCTCCAGTAAATGGATTGAGCTGCTTTGAATAGATTGCAACATGGCTTTTGTAATTGATGCAGATGATCAGTTGATGGCCTCTGCACCAATCAGTGTCCTCCACTTGCTACCTGCATGCAGCATGCTGTGTAGTACTTCCAATTTCCACTGTCATGGCAACCCACTACTATAAATCCCTACATCATGTGGGGGTGGTCCTTTTACCTTTCCTGTATGGTGGACATCCTTCCTGTGTGTGGGCAGCAATGTTACAGACAGCAGGTAGCAATACCTCTTACAAGAGCAGTTACACACTCAGGCCAGCTACATATTTGTATGAGGTTCCAGAACAACGGACATAGTGTGAGTAGTGTTGTTGTATGCATTGTATAGCACCAGTGTTACAGGGTTTGTGTGTACATACTAGTTTAACGTGGAATGCAGTCTTTCTGCATAGCTCTCAACTATGGGCCTATCCACCTGATGGCCAGAGGTGTACCTATTATATTTTGTCTGTCCACCACACAGATCTTGTGTCAGATATATCACTGGCAGTGTGTGTGTGTCGAGTGCTTTCAGTATATGGCTACATCCATTTCTGTTTCTAACTTCATATTCCTGACTAAGGGTATGTTGCAGACTATCCTGTAACACCAGTGACTTGCTTAGTGTATGACAACAGTATTTCACATATGGGCCTGTGTTCCAGCTTCTGTTCTACACTTACATACCAGGCTTTGTCTATATGAAATGCTGTCAGGTGTTGTTATGTAGTGGCCTGTGAGTATGTCATGCTGCCATTCCTGTCATCAGTCCACTGCTGTTGTGGCCCCCACATATATTGTGGGGTTGGGTCCATATATGTGTGGGCTTCATCTATACAATACATGTGTGCCCTTATGCACTCCAGAGGCCAGAGTATGTAACAGTGGTATATAGCCCTGTATGTCAGTCTATGGGGGGGGGGATGCACCAGAACTAACCTAGGTTGTTACAACATGTGGGGGTATCAGGGGTAAGCTGCCTTAAGGTATCTGGATGTACATTACCATACAATTCACCTTGGGTAAATGCAGGCCTACTGCTTCCTGCCATACAGACTGTTCTGTTTGTCAGTGTGATTGTGATGGTGTCAGTTATGCCTTGTTATGTAACAGATACATCCCATTGTGTCAACTGAGGTCTTTACCCCATACGAATTGTGTACAGAGTGTAGATAGAGGCTGCTGGACTATACATCTGCAGTACTTTCTGTTGATTGATTGTTATCCTGTGGCCCAGTCTGCCTTTACTATTGTACTACTTGAAGGTCTCGGCCTGGACAGCAACATATGTAAACCTTTCCAGAATACTGTATTAATATAACTGTTTCACATTTGCATTACTCTGTTTATATGTATGTCAGCGTCTAAACAGCTATATGACATGGCATATACAACTGTAATAGTACAAAAATAAAGCTCTCCCATGTATGCAAACCTGTGTGTGGTGTTATATCCTTTGACCTCTCTGTGGGTATATGTTGCAGGCAACAATTGTCATTTATATGGGTGGCTCATACAGTGTCCAGTTGGTATGGTGGCAACTATTGGCATAGTGTCTGTTCCGTATTGTGTGCATGCACCTTCTACATATGTATCTTCCTATGTATATCTGTGTGTGTGTATGTGTAGTTACATATATATCTATATATATGTATCTGTCTATATATATATAAATATATATATATATATATATATATATATATATATATATATATATATATATATATATATATATATATATATATATATATATATATATATATATATATATAGATGTGTGTGTGTGTATCTGCACATATGCGTCTATGTATATGTATCTTAGGAATGTTGATTGCTTCCACATTGTACATTCCTTATGGTAGCCAGACTGTACTGCATGATATGTTACTGACACCAGCCTGACATCATACAGGTGGGATGGAGTACTGTTAAAATCTTGTGCCCATGTTGTGTCAGGTCCTGGTTATGGGACTTGCAACAGTTGGTATTGTTTGCAAGGCAGACATGTTTGGCTGTTGGGGGGGGTATCTATACGTACAAGACATATGTTGTTTGTGGCCCCTCACCCCCAATAACGGTGCATATGGACGTATATGTTTTTGTTATGTTCTCTTTTATATCTACAGATATATGTCTGTATATACCTATATAGATATATATTTATACTTACATATATATATATATATATATATTGCTGTATATATAGAGACATATAGATGGAGACATGTATATCTATAGATGTATGCATATGTGTATGTATATATATATATATATATATATATATATATATATATATATATATATATCTACATGTATAGATATGTTATATCTATTTATATATATATATATATAGATATATATATAGATATATATATATATATATATATACACACACACACACACACACACACACACACACACACACACACACACATCTACATGTTTAAATACATTTCCTGTACTGTTGAATGACAGGGCTGGATAATATGTTTGTGAAAACATCAGGGTTATGAATATCTGGTATGGTGTAATGGTAAATCACTTTGACTATGGTGTGTAGGGTCCTGGTTCAAGCCTTGCAAAGGCTGTTTGTTTTGTTGCTGGGCTGAACAAGGGCCACTGGATACAGAGTGATTAAGGCACTTTTAAGCAATTGTAAGCAGATTTGTGCAAAGGCAAGCACTGCTAACTTCCGGTTACAGTTTCTTATACTGATTTAGCTTCTCAATTGCTTAACCTGTGTAGACATTGCTTACCCCTGCACAAACAAGCTTAAACCTGCTTACTGCTTCTTAAAAGTGCTTACTCCCACTTACCCCCATACACATTTCTTTAAAAGAAAAGAAAAAGGGTTGATAGGGAAGTGGTGAAAAAGGGGCACAAAGAGGAAAATACAGTAGGGAAAATAGCTAGGGATGTGCAGGAATGGTGTAGGGAAGGTCTATAGCTGTCCATTTCTTCTTCAGCAACAGCTGTGCATATACACTGAATTTGGAAGTAGATTTTGACACTCAAACCCATGAGAGAGGGGTGAGGACAATAATATGTTGTGTTGCCAATTAGACCATATTACATGTGTCCAGTGGACATGTGTGAAATGGACAGCTATGCATGGGATGTGATTTTGTTTGGGGGGGACAGATTGCCCTTTTTGTTAAAGTTGAGAGTGGGATGTTGGGGAGGAATAGTAGGTATATTTGAGGAGGTAGGTTGGCTAGGTTAACAGACAAGACAAACAAGATGCATATAGTGGCGGTATATGACACATGTGGGGGGTAAACACCTTGATGAGGAGGGATGTTGGGAAATCGGAAGCCCATGAGCCCCCTAGTGGAAACAGTGGGACTGAGGTCCCCACCCATGGGCAGTCACCACTGCACCTTCACAGCTGAATCGGAGAGCCAGGCCAACCCTCTTGTCATGACACATGGCCCTCGAGCTGGCATAGCAGATCTCCAAACTGCTGATTGAGCTCGCTACGCACCATGGCCAGGACCTGGCAATGGGTGACAGGTTCCTGTCTGTGCCCACTCCCGAGGGGAAGCGAGCCCTATCCCCTGAGGCAGTTCCACCTGAAGGTGGTGTAGGACCAACGTATGAGGAGGTCCCAGGTCGGGCCCCAGAAGTGCTGGTTCCCTGTGCCATGGCCAGCTGAGGTGGGACAGGTGGGTCCACTGGGACCCACATCAAATACATGCTATGGTGTTTATGTTTTAGCAACATATGTGGGTTAGTAATATTCAACACATTCCAGGGTTAGGTATAACAGCATGCATAGATATTCCCATTAATCCAGAAACCAGATATGGAACAGTTGAATAGCAAACAGAACACATGCATATATGGGACCCCAGTGGTAATTACAACAGCATGCAGGTACATTGATGGTATCATGCCACCCATGTTGGAGTATTTCAACATAGCACATGCATAGAAACAGACTTAAATAATTATCAAACAATAGGTCATATGTCCCAAAATTACAGTGAAGTCATGACGTACCAATTGAGTTGGGTATTAAGTTTATTGTTGCAGATATGGTGGGAGGGAGAGAAAGATGTCAATTAACAACTAGTATATTCTTGTAGTTCGCATTACTTTTCTAGTCAGTGCTGTTATCTGTACCTTACAAGTATTACTATACTACCCTATTGCCTTAGTTTGGACAGTGATATGGCTGTCAGCAACTATATACATGAACTCGTTTTACCTGCAGTATACATCTCTTACCTGGTATAGCTGTGGAGGAATTGTTTGTTAACACTAACTGTTTCTACACATACTCCCAGATTCCAGGTTGATGTTATGGACATATCTGTCCATCTCTTTTTGCACAGACTCTGGCCATGTCTTGACCATATGCAGGTGAACCGGGAGATTATTCAGACCAACTGCAACACTCACAATGCCATACAATACCAGAGTAAGCAGTACCAGTATAGGATATCAGCCTTTTATTTATAGGCACAATGTTCATATCTGATGGACCTGTGGGAGCAATGTTTGTTAGCACTACCTGAATGTTGCCACACAAATTACCAGACTCCACATTAGTATTATGCACATAGATCTCACACTGTTACTGCACACACTCTGGTCACAGCTTGAAAACATGGGGGTGTAGATGGGACATACTTGGCTTATTACTCTCATAACATTTTGGGGGAGTTGCTAGTGTGACAGGTTTGTTCTTATAGATGTGTGACAATCAGCTGTATTTCCTGTTTGCTGCCTAAACATCTGGGATCATACTACTGATTTCCCAGGGGGACAGGGTGACAGGCAGCAGATATGATCCAGTATACTGGGCATTCTGGGCATATCTGTACAGTTGTGGGGGATAATTCTGTATGCAGCCTACTTCCACTCCCAGGATTGAAACAATGGCTGTGTGTGCTAAAAATACAACAGTTCACGTCTCAGTTGCATGTGCTATTTGGATTTTGTTGCATGTTTTTCACTGTTTTCTCTCTGTGTCTCTCTCAGTTTTACTAAATGACCTCTGGGGATTACACCAGAAATATACAGACATTCCTACATATTTTATTTATGTTGCACAGTGTGGGTAACAGTGCTTAATACAACAGTACTATTATGTGCTTGCAAATCTACATTACCATATGATACCCAAGTAAACACATGCTGTCAAGCAGTTAGACCTTTATTGTCAGGCTATTATGCTTTTATTTATGTACAACCTATATGAGACTCTCCCTGCCATATTTTCTGGTGTATGCAGTAGTTGCATTAAACAATACAGGTTTTATACAGGCAATTAACTTACTAATACTTTTAGATTTATTTCCTGTGACAGTACATGCAAGACTATCACTAACCTGCCTCATGTCGCAACCTCTCCAAGAAAAATCCATGGGCATCCTGGTTCGCAGCCTGCTCACTTGCAGCTGTGAAGGGCATAAGAGGATTATTTAGCCATACCTATCCATAATATACATGAGCTAGCAATTATTAAACAGGTAGTGGAGTGATACTTGCACACATCTGGGACCTCCCCTGTCCTCCTAGCCTCTTGGATCCACTGATCCAAGAGAGATTCCCCCTTTTGCCGCTTCAGGTTGGCATAGTGATGCCTGACCTGCTCACCAGTTCGGGGTATGCCAGTGGCACTGGTGAGGTCACAGGCGAGACAGTCCCAGGCTTCCGCTTTATATTGGGAACCCTGGTACTGGCCCTGCAGCAGTCTCTGCTCATGGTCTTTGACAAGGAGTCCTGCCATGACTCTGGACTCCTGGATGCCCCAGCGCTGTGTCTGAAAGTGCACACCCTCTCCCATTCCAGACATGGTGCCTGCAAGGGGAAGCTAGAACCAGTTATGAGATGTATTCCCACCTGTTAGGTTTAAATAGGGCTGATTTCCCGCACTTTGCCATGATTGTACGGTTTTGAAAAGGCTGAGCTATTGGCAAGCCTGCTTACCTAAGGTTGGCATTGTTTAAAGTGGTATACCAATGGGCAAATTGAGTTAGCTGGCCTACACTTTGCTTACACCTACTAAGCTGGCCTGTACAATGCTTAGCATTGCTTAATATTTAATTTGCATTATATTTGCTTTTTGGCATTGATTTATTATTCATTACATGTTATATATGTGTCTGGTATCCATGATTCATGGGTACATACACTGTATGGGGTCCTTGTGTTTATTAGGGGACTTCAGCACTTTATTGCAATTACACTTCACATCTGGGCTTACTGCAGTACTTCAGTTCACATAGTTATGTTATGTAGTAGGTTATAGAACATAAGACTATATAGATTCCTTTCACATGTTCAGTTTGATTTTTACTATAGTGAGGATTTGTTTGGTGATACCTTAATCTTATATACTGCTGTTATGGCTTAGTGGTTAATTACTGTGACTATAATGTACATGATTCTGGGTTCAAGACCTGCAAAGGCTGTTTATTTTGTTGCTCGGCAGAACAGCGGCTGTTGGATACAGAGTGATTAAGGTACTTTTAAGCACTTGTAAGCAGGTGTGTGTGAGGGTAAGCAATGATAATCTCCGGTTAAATATGCTTACAGAGAGTTAGCTTCAATATTGCTTAACTTGTGTGCGCATTGCTTACCCCTCCACAAACGGGCTTAAACCCGCTTACTAGTGCTTACATATGCTTACTACTGCTTAATAGTGCTTACACTTGCTTAATAGTGCTTACTCCCACTTACCACTGCACTAATTTACATAGTAATGTCTAATGGTTGTTGGGAAGGTTGGGGATTTGGAAGCTGTGTGGAGTTATCATTCATTACACATTTTACCTTCCATTTGTGTCCCTGATTCCTGTGTACATATACTGTATGGGGCACATTTGATTATCTATGGACTTTGCAACATTATGACACTGACACCTCACATCTGCATTTAATGCAGTTCTCCAGTTCGCAAATATATGTTATTTAGTAGGTTATGTAACTAAAAATATTGGTCATTAAGTGATTTAACATGGAAAATGGAATGTGCTGAAGCGGGAATCGAACCGAGAATGACTGCTCATAAGGCAAATGCTCTGCCCACTACACTATTGCAGTACTGCTTCATTTGCATATATCTTGCTTTTTATCCTCTTCTGCCATTTATGCTGCATTAACCGTAGCTAAGCGATGGGCAAACCAGCGCACCTGTGGTTAAATTTAATCTGTTTCATAAAAAAATAAAGTATCTTTATATTTTTGTTTGTTAATTATTGCTCTTGTACATGTGGGGGGATGTTGCTGGGGGTATGTGTACACCTATGAGTAGTCTCGCTCATTGTTTTAGGACTTTCTTCTGTTCTTCATTGCAGGGGCATGTATATTCTGACAGCTCTGCTCTCAAACATGCCCCCTGCACTCTTACATGCTCCATGTAAGATTAGGAGCTCAGGCAGCGTGCCTTCATTAATATGCATGGCACACTGCCATCCTGCTCCTAAACGTCCACTTCCGTGCAGGACTAAGCTAGTCCTGCTCAGAAGAATAGTAAATCCGGGGGTTAATCTATCTCAACAGAGTGACACCTTATACCATTATCTGTTTTTCTTTAGTAAAGAGCAAGTTTGCTAAAATTGCATAACTGGAGGAGTGATGTCCCCTTCCAGTGGGTTAACTGACCTCGCACTTTTCTGGAGAATGACAGTTTGACACTTCTTTAATTAAAGATTTCATCAACATGGTCCAGAGTACGCTAGAACCTGCAATATTATGCACAATGTTTTATCCCAATGGAAAGACAGAAAATGGAAAAAATAGAGTACTTTATCTGTGTGCTGAGAGAAATAGCCTTATTGATGAAAGGAAGATGAGATTTCTTAATGTGATGGAAGATAAAGAAACTCTTCCTGCTTAGTTTTCTTTAGTAATGCTCAGCATTGATTATGTTTGTGCCATACCACTGAGCCTTTCAGCAGCAAATGTTTCCCCGATAAATTCAGATTATTTTTGTTTCAGGCAGCACTTTAGATTATGGCTGCATGACACAGGTGGTCCTATCAATCAGCTTGGTAGTGAGTACATTTTGTATTAAGCTGTAACAACAAAAAGCAATATTTAACAAATTCATACTGCTGGTCTGTGACTTTAGCGAGGATATGTCATAAAGTAAAAGCCTTATTTCTATGCTTTGTTTCTTCATAGGTGGGGAATCTCGGGCTGCTGTTCATGCTGCTGTTTTTTATCTATGCTGCCCTTGGAGTAGAACTGTTTGGGAAACTGGGTATGTGCACAGATTTTTGTTGACAAATACGTTTTTCAATGCATTGCTTTCAGGATTAGCTTTTTTTCCTTGCCAGACTGTTTCATTCCCCATATAATTAATGCCTCTTCTACTTCTTTTTATTTCAGTTAAGAAAGTTTCACTGCTCAGTTTATGTACCAGTATGTTTCAGAAAATTATTATCTGTTAAAAACGTCATCCTTCAAATGGTATGAGGTGCAATTTTGAATCAAGTTCTGACATTCCAGATTAAATAAAGATAGCTAAGAGAATTATATACTATTTGGTCTTCTGAGGATGTATAGGTTAATATATTAATAGACAAGGAGTTTGTGACCAGTAAGGACTATTTTTGTTCCACTTGCTGTATCAGTTCAGACTCAGATCAGTCTACACCAGACTGTCATAAGACCTTAATACTGAACAAAATTGGTTCCAGCAAAAACTCACTACAAACTTTACCAAGACTAAGGTTCTACTAAAGAGAAGCAGTTCGAAGCTCAGTCAGTCCTCCACTAAGAGGAAAAGTCTAATCCTCAACCAAAAGAGTAGTGAGATGGTAATGACATTCAGATGTGTTAACTTCTGTTTAAACTCCTCCCTAACTTTCTTACTTCCCTCTCTCCTCCGAAATAAAACAAAAAACAACTTAACAGGTATCTAAAAGCTGCCCATATCATGTCTATCATTCTTCTCTTAAGCTAGTCCAGTCATAGGAAACACCTTATCACTTCTAACCAACATGTCAGTCTCACATTGTGAAATTCCAACAATCTGAAATTTCATATTCTTGGTCTCAAGACCAAGAACACTGCATCAATGGGCACAGACAATATTTCAGGATACCTTTTAAATAGTATGAAACATGACATATCAGGACCTCTGGAATTACTATTTAACTATAGCCTCCTAACAGGCTTCATGCCTCATAAATGGTGAAAGGCACACTCATCCCTCTGCACAAAGGTGGGCCATCTACAGACCCTGGAAACTACATACACATATATCTCACTAGTCTTACATATAAAGCCATGGAACGAATTATCATGGAGATGATCATTAGAGATAAAGTAAACCTCCAGAAACTGGATCCAACCCAGTTTGGTTTCACCAAGGGCAGATCATGCCTACTCAAACTGGTGGACGTCTTTGAGAAGATCACCAAAGCAATGGATGAGAGCAAAATAATTCACACTGTCTACCTTGACCTGGCCAAGGCATTGACACAATACCCCACTCAGGCATTGTTGACAATCTCAAGAGGTTAGGTACAAATGCACAGGCAGGACCCAGGAAGTTAGAATTGGGGAGTTCACCTCTACAAAGAGGCCAGTCACAAGTGGAATCCCACAGGGATCAGTCTGGGACTGCTCCTTTTTCGCATTTACTTCTCAGAAGTCAAGGCCAATGGCAGTGGTCTCTCTTTGACTAAATTTGCAGATGATTACAAACTAGGAGCTGTCATTGAATCTCACACTGACACAAATAATCTCCAGGAGGGGCTAACACAGACAAACAACTGGTGTCAGAGCCATGGACTAAAACTAAATGCCAAGAAGTGCATAATAGTATCCTTTGGGAAGACATTCATACCTGGTAACTATCATATTGACAACACATCCCTTAGAGATGACACAGTAGTCAGGGACTAAAGGACACACATAGATAGTAATCTAGCCTTTGATCATCACTTGTCTACATTGGTGAGGAAATAATTCTATGTTGCGCAACTTATAAACAAAGGAATGGCATATAAGTCCAAGAAAGTCCTTGTCCCACTGTATTTGTCATTCATCAGACCTATCACTGAGTGCAATGTTCCCTTTGCTATGTACCTAACCAGGGATATCCAACAACTGCAACATCCACAGACATTCTTCACTAAAAGAATACAGGTTATAAGTAATATGCCCTATGCAGACTGCCTCATGGCCTATCCCCATTTCCTGTCTCCTACAGGCTTTTGAGGGGAGATCTATGCCTGGCATACAGGGCATTGTCAAACCCCCTTCTGATGAACCTCCTCCATATCCACAAAACAAACAGCACCAGAATTACCCATTCTAAAAATGTAAACCTTGCCTGTGATATAAATAGGACCTGCTGCAGAGATAGGTATGTATCCCAGAGACTATCCCATCTGTAAAACAGGCTCCCCATCCATGTGAAGCAGAGTTCCTCCCTAACTCAATTCAAGTGCAACTTGGACAATTGGATGGGAAATGGAAATTCATCCCTGGGTTGGCACCTATGTCTCTAATGGACACATGTAACCTGTAAATGGTTAATCTCCCAGGCCCATGCTTACACTTATCAGAACTTGTCAAAGATTTGGAATGCATGGCTAGGCTTAAAACGGCCCTTGTGGTCATTAGCCTAGTAAACACCTATGAACCATAGTCCTGTCTTCCAAAACTGAACACCCATCACAAAACTCTAGAAAAGGTATTATGGTTTCCTATCACATACCATGCCTTCCTAATGACTTGCACCATACTTTACAAATTCCTAAACCTCAGACACTTTGCTGAGTGGCATGTTTCCTCAGGCTCTGCACACAAATTGGAACACTTTGATCATGCACCTCTTCATAACAGTAACTATCCATTTACTCTGTGCTTCTCCACTCTTTATTGTAAGGGGTGCCACCTTTTGGATGAGCTTTACATATGAAGGAAGAGGCAAACCTAAAGACAGAGCTTCAAATAAAAGCCTAAGTGTCTTTCTTGCAAATAAAATAAATTGTGGGTCTCCTGTAGAAGTAATCTGGTCGGTCCTGCTGACTTACATCTGTTGCTTAAATTAACTGCTACAGAGTGCCCTTTGTGGCAAAAGTTAAGGATAAATGTAATATACATTGATTTACCTGCTGAGCACAGCCATTAACATCAAATTGGAGAACTATAAATAAATAGAATAACAACATTTTAGTTCAGCTTAACTGGGAGGAGGGGAAGTTTATCTGGAATATATATATATTTTGGCCAGTTCTTGTCGTTTAGGAACAGAATTATACAACAGAAAATCTTTTAAGAGCATATTTGATTCCACAAAACAGGAGATAGACAAGAGATCTTAAAAGGCATTGTTGTAACTGCAACTTTATAGGCACTCAGAAACACCTCTGGTGGTCTTACCCTGGTATTTCTACTAGGAGGCAGAAAACTTTTGCAATATTTCATCATATCTCATAGATCAAAATTTGTCATACGTATGAAAGTTGTATTCTTCACAAGTTTCAAAATTTACCAAAAAAAAAAAAATATGAGAAAATAACACTGATTAGCCTAGCGACTAACCATTTCTTAAGACTTTTTCCTTTCTTTCTCTCTCCATGGAGAGATGGATTTTGGGTTAAATATTTAACTTTTTACTATAATACTTCCTGCAATATCTGATATATATAGGTTCATAGGTTAATACTAGGTTATTGCTCCAGATGACCATTTGTAACCTAACCACAGTATCCCATATTTGTAGGTACCCACTGACATAACTAGTTTATACCTAGTTTCAACCCCATTCAATGATGGTTTGAAGTCCAGACTCAGGGTGTACTTACAGGATTTTGGGTTAAATATTTAACTTTTTACTATAATACTTCCTGCAATATCTAATATATAGGTTCATAGGTTAATAGTAGGTTATTGCTCCAGATGACCATTTGTAACCTAACCACAGTATCCCATATTTATAGTTACCCACTGACATGACTGGTTTATACCTAGTTTCAACCCCATTCAATGAGGGTTTGAGGTTCAGACTCGGGGTGTACTTGCAGTTGCCCATCTGTTCATCCAGGTTATGCTTAGAGATGATTATTTTGCTTTATATCCAAAGTAAAGTCCATTCCATAAAAGAAGGATTCTCCAGGATCTCTCTCTCTCTCTCTCTCTCTCCAGCAGGTTCTAATAATGTGTTGGTGGAAGTTAAGATATCTTGAGAAAGTGTTTAGGGTGTTATTAGTTTTGTGAGTGTAGTGGAGATCACATAGGGCTGGATCCTTTGAGGACCTGTACTCTAGACACTGGTCACCTCTCAAGAGTCTGTAGGAAACAGAAAAGAAAGAGAGAGAGCGAGAGAATGTATTGACTTGTGGTTTTAATTATTTATTATTAAATATTTTAAAAACTTTTAACTGTGGCTGGTTTGTGTATAGATAAGTTAAGCTCTAGAGTTTGTTTGTTTCTTTCGGCTTTTCCTGGTTAGGGGTCGCCACAGCGGAACTCCGGTCCGCTAATGATTGGTAGTTGATTTTTACGTGCCGAGTTACCAGCCATGATGCACAACCTTCAACGAAGGTACACCCATCGACGCATGTCTCCATGCAGAAGACACTCTAGTTGAGAATCGAAGCAGACAGCGACTTACTGTGAGGCAACAACGCTACCGCAGCACTTAAGCTCTAGAGTACATTGCATATTTATAGAGTTTACTGTCCAAGTCACTCCAAATAAGCCTTGAGACTGTTTAGTCATACAACCAATTGGATAACAGTATTGCACAGTAATAATTGGACACCCTTTTAAGGGCCTTTGAGTAGCTGATAAATATTAGCTGGATGGTGGCAAGTGGTACTACCATATAGTTTGGAAAAGGGGGCACAGCTGGAGAACCTGTGCCAGCCTTCACCAGGAGTGTCTGTGTGGTTGTATAAACTTATCTCAAAGTGTGTGTGTCAGCTACTTGGGCAGGGACACGAAACACTGATTGGACAGAGAGGGTGCTGGAGATTTTAGCTTGCCCAGCTTGGCTGAGATCTGGGCCTATAGCTGTGCCAGTGGGGAGTCTTATTGGGATCTGGAGAGCAAGGTAGTGACCAGCCCCGGACTAACTGTGATCTCTGTGTGCTGTTAAGGGAAATTGCACTTTACTGTATGTATTTGTTATCCTTTCCTCTCATATGAGACGCCCTCTCTGGTGTTAGTGGTGAGGATTGAGGCTCCTTGATTGCTGGGCCAGGGCACGGGCATCACAAAGATATAGTAGAAACTAAATGGGGACATATGTTTTGGCCAGAGAGATATGTGTTAGGGATAAGAAGTAGAGGAGAACATTGAGATGGCCAGTAATGTACTAGGGGAACATTCTGATGATAGTTTAGATGAAGTTTACACTTTTGTAGACATGCCATGTTTTGCCCTTTATTGTAATGGCTTTACTTTATTAGCATGAATGCACCAGTAAATGTTTTATAAAGTTAAAAGTAAGAAGCTGACAGCCTCCAGAAGCCAAGCAGCTGAAACATTGGCATGTTCTTAAGGGGCCATTTTCATATAGCGCATGGACCTCCAGTACACAAGGTTTAAGGTATTACAAAGTGAAAACTCTGACTTTGCTGGGTCTGTCTTTTAGTTTTTGATAATGGTTTGTATCTTTGACCTTTTTACCATTTGATTTTGAAATGAGATCTTTGTAGGCATCCACATTTTCTATTGAAAACAACTTGCTGTTATCAGCTCTTCATTCATCTATGCTGATTCATTGCCTGTTCTTACCATATGTTTTTCCTTGTTTTTTTCTGCATTCAAAAAAAGTCTGTTGCACATCTCCTTTAAGTCTTTTTATGGGTTTCATTCAAGGCTATCAAATTCTTAATTGATTTTGTTAACTGGTAAAAATGCTTTCGAAGAACATGTATTAGAAACACTCGTATCTGAAGGAGAACATCACTAAAGTAGAAGATGAAAATAGAAAGTGAAGACATGTTAACCTTTACCGATCTTATAATTTTGCTATCAGAGTTTAGATGGTTACTTATATTGTTTTTATATTTCAAGCTGAAGTTTTCTACGAGTCACTCATTTCATATCAGCCTTTAATTTTTGGTGCACCCAATTCAGTTCTTTGTAAACTGTAGATATCTTACACAGAAGGAACTATGAGTACATGGAGGTGAAGCATATTCATCCAGTCATAGGATGACCAGTCATCCAAAAAGCAATAACTCTGTTTCCCTTTCACCTATGTGTGCATTTATCTCACACTTTCGAATTAGCATGGAATTGTTCTGCCCCCTTAGTCTACATTATCTGATTTAGCTGGGCATACTCCCGTCTTTGATGTTGTTTTGATAATCACCTTCTCCTACATCTCACTTTACCAAATGTTTATGATCAGATGTGTTACTATTCATTGTCACATTAAATCCAATTGTTATACAGCTGGTGCAAAACAGAGCAGGAGACATTTTTTTCTCAAATGCCACTTCTCCCCACACAATAATTTTATTTTATTAGTCCTTCCATGTTCATCTACTATCCATTGTCAGATTTGACCTTCCATGTTAAAACTCTGCTCCAAATTCCCAGGCTTGAAAAAAGCATAACCAAATGTATTGTATGTATTTGTTTTCCATGGATAACAAAATACTGAAAAAAGAATACATAAGGTAGAAATCATCTTAAAAACTCAGCACAGGCTTATGTATGGCATCTTAATATTTGAAATATTTTCTAATAGACTTCAGGCACAAGGTGCAGGGTAGGATTCTCAAATGCGTTAACTGGCTAGGCTTAAAATGGCCCACAAGGACAGTTAGCCTAGTACTAATCTATGAACCTATGAACCTGTGAAATATATCAGTTACAATATTTATGCTTTGAAAGTAAATGCTATTATGATTTTCATGATTAGCATTTATTTTCCATTGTGAAATTATATCACATGCAATGACAGGAAAGATAATTTTATTGTCTTCCTTGGAAGTACTTTTTAATTATCTAATTTATGTGGACTGTATGGTACATTTGAGACCCAGCCAATAACACATATTTGTAATTTTATACATTGTAAACTGTATTTGGTTTTAGCTATGCTGTCTAATGGTGCAGTTTAGAATATGTTTATTACTCATTAAAACCACATACATGTATGGACATTTTCTAGCAGTAAAAAGTTTATTTACACTTCTAAGAATCAAAAAGAAAATGTAATTAGCTTTTGCATGGGGTCCAAAACCAAAAATATAGTCAGTATTTATATATTAAACTATTCTGATGCCCCAAAACTAGATATTGTATGAATGAAATAAACACTACAGATCTACACTTGTGCTTGTTATAACATTACCTCCAAAGTTTCCATTAGCATATTGTCTAGTATACTATTTTATACATTTCATTTCTATTTAAATTATATTAAATGTGTAGCACTAATGTTTTTGCTTTCCTTAAGTAAAATTGTGTTGTTTATTTCAATTTTCCAGAGTAACAAATGTTCATTCAGTTGAAAAGAAATACATGCTAATAACCAATTAATGTCCTCAAGCAGTTTAGATCAACAATTATTTGTTTTGTTCACAGTGTTACTTAAGCAATAACTGACTCTGTGGTTGTGGTATATTGAAGATTTACCCACAGTTGGTGTGGTTTAATCTCGAGGGTGAAGCCCGAGTGATTAAACAAAGCCAACCGTGGGTAAATCTTCAATATACCACAACCACGGAGTCAGTTATTGCTATGATACAATGACATTATTTAAGATAAAAAATACTTACTTTTCTTAAATAATGTCTTTGTATAACAGCGGGTTGCTGTTTTTCCGCCAGTTGTGATTTACTGATTCTGCCTTTTGATGTACTGCGCATGCATATGGAACTTGCATTCCCATGCATACCTACTACATCAAGGCTTTGAAACGGAAGAAACGGAGAAAAGAAAGTCCGTTGCTCTGTTTTCCCCCTTTTTTTTTTTATTGTACAAAAAAAAAGATTTGGGGGCAGTTTATACCAATGGAAAAAAGTCCGGGCGACCGGACCTATTTCCATTGGTATATTGCAGGATTTACAACGGGCACGCTGGTTGGGCTGGCCAATCAGCGTGCACATTTTAGAATATTAATAATGGAGGAATTGTATAATTTACATGAGAGCACATAGTTTAGCTGATGGTGGTGTTATCACATGTAGATTAATCAAGCCAGGATCCTTCATATGGAGTTTTGCCAATCTGACCTTTATTAATGGTGGTATTAGTGACAGTTTTACTGGTTTTATATGGGTTACTAGTTTCAGAGTTAATGGCTAATCATTTTATTGCTTTTTTATTATTTTACAGCAAAACTCTTATTATTTTTCTCAGTGCTGTAGATGTAGTGATAGGATAGGTGATTCTATAGGCGAAATGTCTGCATTTTCCCCATAGTTTTACATACACACACACACACACACACACACACATACACACACACACACACACACACACACACACACACACACACACACACACACACACACACACACACGCACACACACAGATAGATAGGTTTATTATCGCAAGGATGAAGCCCACAATCCTGAAATGTATAATCATAGTAACATAATACAGAAAACCAAAGTGCAAATGACTCCAATGTTTAAAATTCTTGAAAACTGAAGGTCTCTGCCAATGCAAACCCAGGAACAAGTGCTAATATTGGTTCTGAGAAATCGGCAGGAGACAAGAAGTTTGACAATGTGGTCTTCAGTATTTTGGTCTTTTATTATATTTTATTATATTACCAAGATTATGTATTTTAGGAATGTGGGCTTCATCCTTGTTATAGTAAGCCATGCACACACATGCATATATTCATCTATATATATATATATATATATATATATATATATATATATATATATATATATATATATATATATCCATCTATCTATATTGTGTATATAAAAACAAAGATTAGAATAGTCACAAAGTCAAAATATTTAGTAAAAACACAAAGAAAGACCCAGCTCCCTGTGTAGTGCATAAAACATTCTGCTGATGCAATTTCATCAGTAGAATTTTGTGTTTCTGAGTCTTCTTGCCATGTTTTTTGTTATTTTGTCAATGTTGGTGACATCAACATTTGGGTGTTTTGACTGTTTTAGCACAAACACACACATCTATATATCTATAGCTATATATATATATATATATATATATATATATATATACCTATCTCTCTCTCTATAGATATATATATATACATATATATATATATATATATATATATATATATATCAAATTTATATTTCCAAGCTTTGCTTAAATACAAGAAGTATATCGTATATGCAGAGTATCTGTGCCAAGCATATTTACATATTTATTTATCTTTATTAAATGGGATAGTCCAACTGAGCTTTTGTCCCTTTTTCAGTCTAGGCATAAGGAGAAAATGTATACAGTAACAGAATTTCAAATTAGTTATACAGAGATTGGAGTTAATATTGTTTGTCAGATGGCATAATTTACTCACATGTGGCTTACACACTTCAACGATATTAAAGCAGATATTCATAACCCCTCCAAAAACAAGCATGTATATCTGTGAATGTGTTCAAGTTACAAAACTCTTTCTAGTGTTTTTTGTTCAATACTAGTCTTAGCTTGCATGAGCCAACATTTAAAGTATTACATTAAACTTCATAATTAATGTATACCGTTATATTATATTATAATAATGTATAACATACAGATAAAATCCATAGCGCATTCATTAATAAAAATATGAAAAATGTTTAATCGTTTCTGCAACTTTGCATATACAGTAATCCATAACATATAGAATATATACATCCTACTTTTTGTCTGCTGAAACATACTAAATCAATGCAGCTTGTAGATGGCACCTTGATCCCTAATACTGACCTATCATGCTTGAGATCTGTAATGTAGCAAGGAACGGACAGTGTTAGCTGTTTGATCTAGAGTTTCTGACCTGCATTCTGTCTGTTTTTGTACCAAAACGCCAGTAAGGAAATGCACTTTGTGTTGCAGGCTTATAATGGCTTGCTACAGTTTAAACAAGGATGTTCTTTTTTTTCACTCTTTACTTGAAGACCTATGAGTGGTTGGATCTGGGTGTTGTTGAAAACCAGTTGGTACAAAAGTTTTTTTTTTTTTTTTTTTTTTTTGCTTTTCACTGAGGTGTGTGTGTGTGTGGGGGGGGTGCTTATACAAAGCTAGAAGTCCTTTTTTATTGCTCTTTATTTGGAGGGCTTAGCACGGTGGAATGTTAGATCTGGAACAGGCACAGGACACCAGATGAGCCAGCTATGGCTGAGATATTCCTATTAATGTGGAAATACTGCAAATGTACATCATTTTTTGGACAAACAAGGATGCACAGCAACAGATGTGTTCATGCTAACTACGTTGTTTTTGTATTATTTTTTCCACCTACCTGTGTTTGCTGCTAGTGAGTGTCCCTGTCCCAGATTCTCTTTTTCACTGCCAACATTCCTACTTGTAAATTTTGACTAAAAGATATACCTTGCTGTTGTAGAACAAATTCAGCTTTTTCCAAAATGTACAGATACACATGGAGCTTTTTTCTCTTGCTCTCATATACCTTTGTATATGCGTATATAAAGCAATTATAGCAAAATATGATATATTTCATAATTTGAATAATCTTTAATGCTCATGAAATGTGCATGTCACACTGTTTCAGTATGTACACATACTCAGACTTTTCAGCTAAGCAAAAAAAGCTCTATAGCTCAAAATGTTTGCTTTCCTTTTTGTGACATATTTTTGTCTAACATCCTGTGCTGACATTTAGAAAAGAGTGTTTTAAATAACTCTACCTAAACCATCACCAATAACTCACTGTATGTACATCTCACACTGATCATTTTACTCTGTAACTCACTGTATGTACATCTCACACTGATCATTTTACTCTGTAACTCACTGTATGTACATCTCACACTGATCATCTTACTCTGTAACTCACTATATGTACATCTCACACTGATCATTTTACTCTGTAACTCACTGTATGTACATCTCACACTGATCATCTTACTCTGTAACTCACTGTATGTACATCTCACACTGATCATCTTACTCTGTAACTCACTATATGCACATCTCACACTGATCATTTTACTCTGTAACTCACTATATGCACATCTCACACTGATCATTTTATTCTGTAACTCACTATATGTACATCTCACACTGATCATTTTACTCTGTAACTCACTATATGTACATCTCACACTGATCATTTTACTCTGTATCTCACTATATGTACATCTCACACTGATCATTTTACTCTGTAACTCACTGTATGTACATCTCACACTGATCATTTTACTCTGTAACTCACTATATGTACATCTCACACTGATCATTTTACTCTGTAACTCACTGTATGTACATCTCACACTGATCATTTTACTCTGTAAATGTTTTAAATCATGTCAACATGCAGATGACACTTTGATATGATTCTGTAATGAATCGATTACTTATAGATCAGTATTTTTATTTCATTTATCCTTTGTTGACTGTGTAAATCCCATTAGGCTTGTGGCCAGTTTTCACAGGGAACCTGAGTTATTATTTCTTCTGCAAGGAAAGTTTCCCCTGGCATCTGGGAACTCTTCCTACTTTTTATTCATCTGAACTACTGCTAGCTCAAGCAGATGGGACTTGATTTTAACATCTCATCTGTAGAGCGACATGCTCATGAGTGCAACACCCCTCCTAATTCTGTACTACCATGTCAGCAACCAAATAACCTGGAGTGGGAAAAAAAATCACAGCCTTGTGGTCTTCCAGGACCAAAGGTGAGTATGCTACCTGTTGCCCTTAAAATACAACTGCTGATAATATGCATGCCTTGGGGCAAAATAAAACTGCATGCAGCTACAGAGATGCTAATGTGGGTATAGTAACTCAGGTTGTGTAATGTAAAGGAGATCTAGCTGTAGTAATGTACCATGGCATGCTGACTGCATAAGGAGAAACAAAGTATAGTATTAATGCATTTCAGCTTGCTGAAAAGACTAACAAATACACTGCCCTTCCCTCTACAAACTCACAGATAAAAAAATCACCTAAAAAAGAAACAGTAATCCATCTGCTTCTATATTTTGGGTTGTATGATAATGCTGACTGAGTGAGAAATAAAAAAAATCAAAATCAGCCTCTCCCTCACCCCATCAAATGGACAGTGAGATACACACACTCAGCCATACACACTCTCATGCATGCGTGCACACATACACACATGCGCACACAGAAAAAATAAAGAGGTAACGTTCATAACTGTTATGTAGATGTAAATTAAAGTAAAGATTTGTTACAGCTTCTTGCCAGCATAAGCCACTCTGAGTGTCCAGGTAGAGTGTATACATTGATCCTGAATGGGTTATGAAAAGAATCAGAGGGCATAGTAATTCACTTCAGCATGCTGACAACAGTGTTGATACGTGTGTGTGTGTGTGTGTGTGTGTGTGTGTGTGTGTGTGTGTGTGTGTGTGTGTGTGTGTGTGTGTGTGTGTGTGTGCATGTGTGTATCTGCATTTCCATTTCTTTGTAGCAGTAATTAAAAGGCACAATGTCTGTTCAGCTGTAGTGGGCACATTGACTGACTGGTTAAAGCAAGGGAAAAGGATGGGTACTAATGCATTTCAATTTGATGCAAACAATAACAACTCCTGCACCACTATCATTACCTCAAACACACACACACACACACACACACACACACACACACACACACACACACACACACACACACACACAAAATGTGGGCTATTGTAAAAGATACAAAAGTTGCAATATGTGTATTTGAACTAAGAAATGTTGGACAAGCAATGCTGCACAAATGAAACCTTTTCTGGAATGTTAAGTAGTAGAGCATATATACTAAGTCAGATAAGGAGCAAACAGTATAGATAAAAATCTCTAGATTACTTACTCTGGAAAGCTGTTGTAAAGGCTGGTAGTGCAGTACATGAAAATAAGGCTATGAGCTTGAACTTATAGGGCAGGGTTTGATTCCTCCAGTCTTTGCTTCTGTGTTTTTGCACAATTTGTGAGAGAAGCCAATCCTTAAGACTCTGGGTCAATTCTGAAAAATGCATCTGTGTCTTTTGGGTTTACCCAAATCAAAAATAAATAAGAAAATGATTACACATAAAGACAGAATATGGTGAGAGACTGTGGAGTGATAAATGAAATAACTTTTAATATAGTTTTAGGAAATATGTTTATGAGAAGTCACAGATTTTTCCCCAATTCTGACCATACAAAGTTTTATTTGTAACTCAGTCCTCCACATGTTATATTTATCCATTTTTTTCAGTATTTTTAGTTTGGTTAAATTTTCCATTTTTTAATAAGATGTTGTAATTATGTAAGTTATCTACTGAGCAAGAGCAATATTCAGAAATATGGTGGGCCTGCCCCTCTTCTCCGCATACCAGCCTGACCACAGGCTGTTCCCCCTTTCCTACAAAAGAGCTTTCACTAAACCTTCTAAAAATAAACTTAAATTTACATTAAACAAATCTAAGCCAAACTCATTCAAGTGCACTCTGTCATATCTAAACGAAACAGGGCTCCTGTCATCAAAATCCTTATGGTCTGTCATATACATACCCAAAGCAACCAACTACTGTGCCAGCCTAAAGTTAATAAACCTCCATGCCTGCTACAAAGGCTTAAAACTAGCAGCATTCCTCCAACACAAATACGGTGCTATCTCTGATCAAATAATGCATGTGCCTGGATATGACATCTGAAACATAATCATATCTACCTTTATCCTATCCATTAACTGCTTTTTTGGAATTATTCCCAAATCATTACCAGCTAAATGTATCACTAATATTTGAGGAAGCCTCATCTGTGACCATATCACTTTGAATTTATCCATAATCTGAGTCCACCTAAGACCTCTAATCCCATACCAACTAACTGTAAACACGCCAACTGACACAAACCCAGTTGCCTTCCATCATTCCTAACTGCTGCCCTCTTCACTGCCCAGTGGATATACAAATAGAATTACATGACAATCTCCTTTCTTGAAAGACAGAGAAAGAAAAAGAAAGGGAAAAAAACTATTAATTATCAAGTGAATCCATTAACTAATTTAAGATAAGAAGGCATTGGAAGACCACTTCCCAATCTTTGAATTACCTCAATGGATCTGCCTTCACTTGCCATATCTGAACCCCTACCATTATGAAAAGAATGAGCGGAAAACCTCTCACCTGGCAAACCCGTACATCGCATCACCCTTCTTATTACATGTACAAACTGATTACTGGTTACCACTTTACCCCCTCTCATCTGCAGAAACAATTCCTGAGGGCTCCCCACATGAGTCTGCATCAGTTCTGTAGTCCAACCCATCGGACAAAGCCCTCACTCTTATCTTTCCTAAGAACTATCTGTTTGCCCTTCCCTAACTGAACCATTTTAAACAAATGTAACCAAATATCCACTGACCCTGGAAAAACCATAACATCTCTCCAAACTAATGACCCTAACAGCTCTGACAGTCAGAATGCCTCAAAATATATCCAGAAACACAAATTAATGCACAAAACATAGTCCACTGACTCACCCACCACTTATGCTAAGCCCTTCAATAAAACTTTCAAAACATGTCTTGTCAAAGGCAACACATATCCATATTCATGCCAACTATACCTCTCAACCTGGAAACATCAAAAATTTGGACAAGGCCCATGAAAAATAGGTAGAAATCTGTACGCTGATTAACATAAAATCTGCATGCATTATTGCACAACCCCGCCCACTCCGATGGAATTGTGGGATATCAACATTCAAACACAAACTGAAGAACAGAACCAAAATATGGCACCAGAGTCCCCCTGCAGCCATTCCAATGTCCCATTACCTGGCTATATCTCCCCATTTACCATAAACACTAATGTGTGCATACTGCTTTACTTCTACAATGATTACTTGGATTTTATTTTTACATTTTATAGCACAATGCACAAACACTAATAGACATCTGGTAAACAAAGCAATACTGTCTCAGAATGAAAATAGACTTGGCATTAAAACTTCTCTGCCCTTGAAACTCACATTCATTTAAACAGCATTGAAACCCACACCACATCCAAAGAAAATGCATCTGGCCAGTGGTGTATAAAGATTACCTTTGGGTTGTTTTCAAATCATTGGTCCCTTGCACACAAAACAAGAAACATGCATGCGTTCTTTGATACACCTTCCTGACTTCATTAAATTATATTCCTTGTATAATACAGCACACTTGTTACCCTTAAGTTAGAGAGCATTTTAAATTTATTGTTTAAACATTTGTCCAGTAGGCAATGAAACAAAATGCATGAACCAGTAATGACAAAACTGCCCTGTTCAGAACATTTCCATCATAAAAGTTTACTTCCACACACAATTGCATTTTAAATTTACTGTCCGAACATTTTTCCAGTAGGCAAAGAAACAAAATGCATGAACCAATAATGACAAAACTGCCCTAGTCAGAACATTTCCATAATAAAATTCTATTTCTACACACACACACACTATATATATATATATATATATATATATATATATATATATATATATATATATATATATATGGGTCTAGGACTATTCACTGAAAGCACATTTCACTGAAAGTCAAATGACTGTGCACAAATCACTGAAAGCACAATTCACTGAAAACACAATTCACTGAAACACATTTCACTGAAAGTTATATATGGCCTTTTCCCCACTGTAGTGCGACCCTGGAGTTAGAATATATTGTAATGTGGGTGTTGGGGGCTTAGCCCCCCACATAATTTGTATATATATTAAGTTTAGAAAAGAGTAATTTATTGAAATTGCAAGTATCCATGTGTATAGTTCAAAATATTTAAAATAGGTGGGGGGGGCTATGCACCATACCCCTCGATGTCGGGGCAGTCCATCTACACCCTCCTTACTATATATTCTAACTCCAGGGTCACACTACAGTTGGGAAAAGGCCATATATAACTTTCAGTGAAATGTGTTTCAGTGAATTGTGTTTTCAGTGAATTGAGCTTTCAGTGAATTGTGCACAGTCAAATGTGTTTCAGTGAAATGTGCTTTCAGTGAATAGTCCTAGACCCATATGTATATATATATATATATATATATATATATATATATATGCATGTGTGTGTGTGTGTGTGTGTGTGTGTGTGTATGTATATGTGTATATGGTTCCCCTTCATATGATAGAATTTCTCTAAACTCGAAAGTCATAAACTCGAAACCAGAATCTCGAATTTAGAGAAACTCAAACATATGAAAGGGACAAAAAAAAAGAAAAGTAACAACTTTCAAATGTTTTTGCAGGGGGGCTTCACCCCCCTGCACCCCCAAAGTGGGGGGCTGTGCCCCCACACCCCCCTACTTAAATATACCTACTCCGAGATCGCACTATAGTGAAGGAAAGGGAAATGTCCCATTCCACGCTATACGCGTAAGTGCAAAACAGAAGATTTTCCATTCCTACGCTATAGTGCGAAAACAGAACATTCACATTTAAACTGCTAGGGTACAGGGGACCTGGCCCCCCTGCAATAAAGTAAGTTAACTTTTTATTTTTTTAAACCTAAGTCTCCCATTCACAATTTTGAGTGAATGGAAGTTCGAGATTCTGGTCTCGAGATTATGAATTTCGTGCTTCCATCCATTCGATCTTGTGAAGGGGAACCGTGTGTGTGTGTGTGTGTGTGTGTGTGTGTGTGTGTGTGTAGACAGTAGTGTAAGCCATAGGCATCTTGCACAGCTTCTTGCACTTATTTTTTTAATTTCACTTTTTTTAGGGGGGCGGGGGGGGGGGCAAAAAGTCAAAAATCAGTGACACATTTTACAAATTGCTTGTATAATTTTGGAAAGTTGCTTGAACAAAATGTGTTACCACCACACATTTCATTGCCAAGTCTTGAATGCAGGACCCTGTGCACTACGGAACGCAGGACCCTGTGCACTACAGTCAGAGCAACATACCACTAAGCCAAATCAACAGTTTCCTGAAAGACAGGAAGACCGAAACTTAAATGGCTATCATTTAGTGAATTCAGTTCTCACTTCTCACAATAGCTCTCAATGTCTTAGCACAAAAAACCTAGACAAAGCCAATAATGGGGGAATACAGAATTCAGTTCTCACTTCTCACCATAGCTCTCAAGTCAATGTCTTAGCACAAAAATCCTGGACAAAGCCAATAATGGGGGAATACAGCCTCAAAATAGGGACACATTTCAAATACTGATCTTATAAACTTAAAAAATTGCTAGAATAAAAAGTTTTGTATTACCATTTAGTTTCTGAAGAATATGAAGTCTGAAATTCAAATGCCTGCCATTATTTAGTGAATTCAATCCTTCAGTGATTTGCCACAAAAATCCTGAAAAAACACAGATTTAATGAGGACCAGAACAATCGTATGAGGCATAAATTCACAAGTGGTGGTGCTAGGGACTTTAGGCTCTTTTTACCTGTACCCAAGGCATAGGGTTTGAGCCTGAGTACCTCTAGCCACCAGATGTATTCAATTGGGGGCATTTTCTCACACACACACACACACACACACACACACACACACACACACACACACACACACACGCACACACACACATTCTGGCTGAAGTAAATAACTCTCTCTGTTCAAGTGAAAACAGTACCTTACAGAGCTCTGCAGCAGTTGTTTGTTTTCAGTTCCTTGCCATGCAGAAACTCAGAAATAACCTTGTTCAGAAAAATAAACTCTGTTCCTTGGAGATCATAAACTCCAACCTCGCAAGCAGAAAAATAAATAAACTCCCTCTCAGAAGCAGAAAAATAAATAAACTCCCTCCAGTCTTGTGCAGAAACCTTGTTCTCTCCGACAGGCTGACATCATCGCGCATGTGATGATGTGAGCTCAAAAGCACAAAAGAAAAAAAAATTAAAAACAAAGCTGGAAAAAAAAAATCAGAAATGAAGGGGTGCCTCCCGGGAATTGTGGCACCCCATTATTTGGACCCCAAAACTCATTTTTACTGAGTAATTTGGTAAGGTTGAGAGGTATAACACCAACCATTCTACCCCATCCTCTCAACATACACCCCACCATCCAGGACTTTGTAAAATCATGCAGCCCAGCCACCTGCGCAAATATACTAATCGCTGTCAAGTCAAGATTAACCGATTGCACTGCCTTACCCTGCCCGCATGCCCAAGCCAAGTATTGCAACAATAGTTCTGACCAAACCACTTCATCCTCAGGCAACTGCAAAATAAATTTATCAAAATTATATAAAGCACTACCATACACTCTCCTGGTAGATACCACCCAAGACTGCTGCACCTACCTCCTAGTTATGTCAACACACAATGCCACACCTCATCTGTCAACACCATTGGCTACACAGTCAATTATATAAATAGTAAAAAAGAAATTGCAATTAGAGGGACAAACACAAGGGCAACCATATGGAATGATAGGATTGGGGAGAATGGCATTTTTGAGATGTGTCCATTTTATATAAGTGAAAAAAAGTAGATAGGGAAGGAGCATATCTCCTACGGATAGAGGGAGTTGAGAAGGTAATCAGGACAGACAAGGGAAACATAAAATGCTGACACAAAAAGTTGGGGCAGTATGAATACAAAAGTAGGAGAGAAGAGTGTAAAGATGTAGACATACAAAGGGAGGACAACTGATGAAGGGAAGGTTTGATTTACAAATGGGGTAGGAAAAAAGACACATAAGGGATGAAAATGCCAGGATGGGTACACTGAGTCTGTCTGACCAGCCAAGATTTAAGCCAGCATAAGCATGTCACCTCCATGGCTAACCTCATGGACAAGCTGAGCTTCTGGCGGCCTGATGGTCTGGGACAAGCAGTCATGTATCTCTACCAACCATTCCAGGTGGCATAAATTGAAAGGTGTATATTTAATAGAGCACACAGTGAAAATGTAGGCTAATTTAAGGACTTGAGTATATAGATAGATTCAGCTATCACTTTTTCTAATCATATCAACCAATTGGTTAATGATGGCTATAGAACTATAGATTGTATAAACAGATTTATAAAGTGTAAGAAATCAAAAATGATGAAGTCATTGTTTGTTAGTTATATTAGACCCAAACGTGAGTATGGGATAACAATATATAAACCCTATAAGAAAAGAAGTAGGAGTAAACTGGAAAGAGTACAG
The DNA here is from genome assembly GCF_019279795.1 of Protopterus annectens. Lineage (NCBI taxonomy): Eukaryota > Metazoa > Chordata > Ceratodontiformes > Protopteridae > Protopterus > Protopterus annectens. The sequence goes on from NC_056725.1 coordinate 1,613,850,359, forward strand.
CGGAAATTTACCAGGGGCACCCATGGATGTGAAAATATCTGAACTTGTACAGTGTCTCTTACAGATATCTAAGAGGAGATCTTTATTCAGGAGTATAGGGCATTTAGAGACAACTACCTCTGGGAATTTTTGGGGTTATCAAAAAGTACTAGAAAATCATCAACCTATGTAAAAGATTGTATAGGAATTAGAAGTGTACTAATTGGTTGTTTGATAGATAAGCTGATGCATTGAACAGACTATCAAATTGCATTAAAGCAAGTACTAGTTTAGATATTTTTAAGAACAGCCTGGACACATTATGGGAACAAGTGTTTTGGTATATTGGCAAGCTAGAAGGGCATTAATGCCCGTGCTTGAAATATTTGTATGTATGTATTCCAGGGTACCAACATAGCTGTGGAACTACTAATGTACCTCATATTCAGCTGATGCCAATTGACCAAGGAGGATCTCTGTGGTCCACTATCAAAAGAGAAGTCTCCTTCCCCCTTCTGAGTGGTAGCCATTGAGGCCATCAGCAAGCCTTCCAGGTCACAATCAGCAGGGTGACCTCTGACCTCTGTTATGAGGCAGATTTGTAGACTACCAGTGATGTAACACTAGATATGTCAGCTGGTACCAGCTAGTGTGCCTGTCACCACTGTGCAACCTGCACCACAGCTGAACCTGTAGAAGAATGATAAATAAACAGAAACCAAAAAATAAAACACATTAATATGCATGCATGTTCGGATAGAATTGCATTTGCACAGTACAGCCAATGAGATAGTATACAAGTCTCACCACCTGCAGAAACTGTCAACCATCCTGAGAATGGTTTACCTGCTGAACTCTCAATCTCCTGAACAACAATAATTGAAAACAGTACGAACCGAATACACTCTGAACCTTGTAAACACAAGACAATAGTAAAAATATGGCAGGCACACTCTCCATAACCTCTGCATCCCACTGGGAAAAAAGATCAGGGGACACCACGGGTTTCAGTATAGTCGTTGAGTAACATGGTCAGTCAATGCACTGTAATGCATAGACTGACTGTGATAGTGCATGCCTCAGTTTAATTCTGTGTTCTCTCTGTGATGGCCCATAGTGGACTAGGTGCCACCTCTTTGCTAGTACCCCAGCTTATTTGCCCCATTTCTACCTTGCATGAGGTACCTGTATAGCCACTCCTCCCACAGCTCTGCACCTGATTCCTTACTTGCTGCTATAACAGGTCTCTCACGTTGTACTGTGATGTTTCCTAGTCGCATCTACTTATTTACTACCATATTGTGTAACATGGCACACCAGGAATAACTGACTGCAGGTCTTAGATGCATACTGCAGTGCTCAGTCATATGCCTCCTAGCAGAAGGAATGTCCCTTTAGGTGGCCAAACACACAGTCAGCAGCATTCCATGTCCATAAATGCTTGATGTTGTATATCATCTCAACTATGGTCTTAGAGTTTTGGATGGAGTTATCATTCATGTTTTCAGGGCACATCTAGCACTACCTGTAGCACACTAGAGTGGGCAACATTATAATTGGCCTGCTATAATAGCTATAATTGTCCCCCAAAATTTCTGTGTTGAGGGAAGCCTTCTAGCTTATCAGTGGGAGTAGTAAGCACTAGGTAGCCTATCTACCACAAGAAGAGTGGTCTCTGGCCCAGAAATTGTAGTTTATAGGCTATTTGAGCACTTTTTCCATCTCCTTCAACTTTCTGGTTTAAAAGCCTGCATTTGCGCTTGCTTCCCTCCTTTCCTATAACTAGTCTAGTCCCAATACAGATTTGCTGTATCCAAGACTGTTTGTAATCATCTGACCCCGCCAAGCCTCTCTGTGTCAGAGGAAAGCCTTCTAGCTTGTCAGTGGGAGTGATAAGCACTAGGTAGCCCATCTACCACAAGAGGAGTGATTTCTGGCCCAGAAATTGTAGTTTATTGGCCGTTTTAGTAGTTTTTTCCATCTCCTTCAACCTTCTGGTCTAAAAGCCTGCATTTGCACTTTTCCCACCTTTCTTAGTCTGGTCTAGATACAGATTTGCTGTATCCAGGACTGTATGTAAGCTTCTGAGGCCCCCAAGCCTTTCTGTGTTTAGGAAAGCCTTTTGGCTTATCACTGGGAGTGGTAAGTACTAGATAGTCTATCTACCACAAGAGGAATGGTTTCCGGCCCAGAATTTGTAGTTTATTGGTTGGTTGGGCAGCTTTTCATCTCTTTCACCTTTCTGGTTTAAAAGCCTACATTATGCTTGTTTCCAATCTTTCCTGTAACTAGTCTAGTCCAGATACAGATTTGCTGTATCCAGGACTGTTTGTAAGCTCCTGAGAGGTGCCAAAGTCTAGTCTTCAATTTTTCCCTTAGATCTGCTACTTCTCTCTTCTCCTGCACTTTTACTAGCTTATTAGTCTAGCACTTTACCATACCAGACTTCTTGTAGCGATTATTGTAGCACACAAATGTGCTACCAGCACAAACGTTCTACAAGAAAACAGCTCCAGTACTTATTATTAATGCCCATTCCTCCATGCATGTCTAAAGATCAGTTCCCTGTGCTTTCTTATGTTAACCTGGTGAACTTGGGGATCTTGAGGCAATGTAGCAACTGCCTCATGTACACCGACAACCCTCTCCTCTTACCTCCCAACACTCAGACTCACGAGAGATGCACTTATATATCCAAATTGGAAGCCACGCACTCTCCAGCCAAGACCGGAAGAGCTGGTCAAGAGGAGAAGGTCAACACTTGCACCACACCACAAGGAACACATAGCCATCCAGAACACACACTAGCACTGCCTTCACATAAAAACATAAACCACACACCCACCTTCGCAGATGCTCTCAATAAAAATCTACCCAAGCAGCAGAGACCTCCAAGGCAGAAAAGCACTCAACCACCACAACACAACACTAATCACGAGACACATAACTCTTCTAAACAGTGTGCCACTCAACCAAAGCCCCTAAGACAAAGCAGCATGCCCAGTACACTAGTCATAGGTGACTCGATAGTGAGGCACACTGATGTCCCACTCACTAGGTTGAATAAGGAGAAAGTAACAGTCAGCTGCCTGTCAGGTGCCAGGATCTGCCTTATAACGCATGCACTCAGGTCCCGCAACAACAGATACAAATATGACTGTGTCATTGTACATGTGGGTGTGAATGACCTGAGAAGTACCTCCCTGGACTACATGAAAAGAGACATGGAGGAGCTCTCGGATTATGTAGCCAAAAAAAGGAAGACAATCTGGTGGTCCCCTGCCATAAACAAACCCTACAACAGAAGGAGGAAACTGATGCAGAATAAGGTGAAGTCTCAAGACTGGAAAAACTCCCTTATCAGCCTCAATAAAAAGTTCAGATCCCTCAGCAAATCCTCTAAAGCTAGCTATGAAAACAGAAAACAGATAGTAAAGACAACCACAAGGCCTTCTATAGTTATGAAAAGAACCTCCACAGCAATACCCAGATTTGCTCTGAGTTACTACACAATGGTACCTCCTATACTGAGCCAACAGATATTGCCAATGTACTGGCCGAATGATTCAGTGCCAACTCACCCCCCCCCCCCAAAAGGACCAATCACAATGCCAGTAGATTGCAAGCACCCAGTATTGCTGCTGCACAGATTAAAACATGACTGTCCAAGGCCAAGAATACAGCCTCTATGGGACCTGACAATATCCTTGGCTGTGCTCTACATGAACTAAAGAGTGAACTGGCACCTCACCTGTGTGCCCTGTTCAATCACAGCTTCACCTCAGGCCTTGTCCCTACCAAATGGAGCACTGCTATAGTCATCCCTCTCCACAAAGGAGGAGTGGCTGCAGACCCTGGGAACTATTTCCCCATTATCCTGACAAGTCTGGTATGCAAAACTCTGGATCCCACACAGTTTAGCTTTATGAAGGGAAGATCATGTCTGCTCAACTTAGTCAACTTCTTTGAGTCAGTCATCAGAGCTATGGATGAAGGCAAGGTGGTACATACAGCCTACCTTGATCTGGCCAAAGCTTTTGATACCATTCCCCACTCAGGAGTCATAGAAAAACACTAAGCTAGACATCAACCCCTATATCACTAGGTGGGTTGCAAACTGGCTCACAGATAGAACCCACAGGGATCGGTCCTGGGTCCTCTCCTGTTTGGTATCTACTTCTTAGAAGTCCAGTCCAACACGAAGGGACTCGGCTGACAAAGTTCACAGATGATTACAAGTTGATTATTAACTCCCCAAGTGATGTTGACATCCTACAGAAATGCCTCACTGAGACCAACGACTGGTGTCAGAACCATGGCCTTAAGCTCATTGCCAAAAAATATGTCATCATCCCCTTTGGGAAAAACCCATTTCCCATCAACTACCACATCGACGGTAGTCCACTGAACACAGAAGGCGTTATAAGAGATCTGGGAACACAGGTTGATAGCAACCTCTCTTTTGACCACCACACTGCCACTGTGGTTAGAAAGTCCTTCTATGTGGCACATCTCATTTCTAAGGGTTTTGCATCCAGGAAGAAAGAGGTCATTGTCTCCCACTACTCTTCCTTCATTAGACCAATCATCGTATACAATGCCCCATTTAGCATGTACCTCACTAGACACCTGCAACAACTGGAGAGGCTGCAAAAGTACCTCCCAAAGAGGATCCTAGGCCTTAAACACTTGTCCTATATTGACAGACTCAAAAAACTCCAGCTATTCTCTGTCTCATATCACCTACTTAGAGGTGATCTCTGTTTGACTTATAAAGCCATGACTGACCCACCTCTGTTAGAAATGCTACATCAGAAGAAATCCCAATACCTCCACACCACACACTCCAGAGACCTCAACCTCATTACCAGAATCAACAGAATGTGCTAGAGGGGCAGGTTCATAACCCAGAGACTGCCCATGCTATGGAATAGACTTCCCACACATGTCAAACAGAGCACCTCACTGGCCCTCTTCAAGAGAAATCTTGATGAGTGGAAGGGAAATAGAAAATTCACCCCTGGGATCACTACTCAGAGGCACAGGAAACTAAGGTCGGGTGGCACAATGCCAGGTTAATCCTATGGGCTAGGCTTATAAAGGGTCCAGGGCTATTAGCCTAGTACACACCTATGAACCTATGAAAATGTGAACCATATATATCACAGCCTATATACCTGGAAATGTGTGCATCTACTATTTAGTTGTCCCTGTAGGAAGTCACCCTGCATGAAATGCTGGTAGTGGTCATAAGTGTGGGAATCATGAAACCCACATGTGGTATGTGACACCACTGCACCGGCCCTATAATTATGGAGCCTCAATCCTCACCACTAACACTAGTGAGGGATGTGCACATAGGAAGGATGACAAGTACACACACAGTAAAGTACAATTTCCTTTAAGAGCACACAGAGATCACAGCCAGTCTGGGGCTGGTTTCTCCCTCTCTCTCTCTCTCTCTCTAGATCCCCCAGTAAGACTCCCTGACTCCCTACTGGCACAGCTATAGCATTAAGATTTCAGCCGAGTGGTCAAGCTAAAACCGTCAGCATCCTCTCTGTACAACTAGTGCTTTGTGTCCCTGCCCAAGAAGCTGACACACAGACTTTGCGATTTGATTTATATGCCACCACATAGACACTCCTGGGAAAGGCTGGCACAGGTTCACCACTATGCCCCCTTCTGCCCAGATTATAAGGTAGTAATCACTGCCATCAACCAGCTCTTTATCAGCTACTATTAGGCCCTGCCCAAAGAGTGACCAATTCTACTGTGTAGTGTTACTATTATCCAAATGGTAAGTGTGACCAATCTTTTAAGGCTATTTAAGAGTGGCCTATACAGTGTCACCAAATACATATGCAAGTACACTAAGAACTTAAATATCTCTAAACATACCAGCCAAAATTAAAATGTTTAAATATATTTAATAATAAATAATAAAAGCACAAGACAATACTCAATAACTCACAGTGACTACAGAGTTCAGAATCACAGGAAATATTTTAAAACAATATGCAGGACAGTCTCACATAAATACATAAAACAGCTAGACTGATCTTACTATTTTCCTATGTATCTCTAAGAGAGATACTATGATCTAAGTCTTACTTACAGAGCAAGGCAAATACAGATGAGAAGTGCTGAAGATGGATATGTTCAGATCCAAGACAAGATACAAAACGCACAGACTCAATCTCTGAGATAGTTCTTAAGTTACTATCAAACATTTCTGCTGGGTTATCTCAGATTACATCATTCTTTGTCACATCTGTGTCAAAAATACTTATTTTTCAGAAGTTTGCCTGGACCTGGAAGTCGGAAAACAGTTAAACACGTTTACCTTTGAAACCTGTAATTATTTTTGTTTCCAGGCAATAGAAAAACCTTCTAGCTCTAGACATCCTGTCTCTTAGCTGAGATAAACACCATCATAAAACTCTTTGCTTTTCTTGATGATTTGCAAGTTAACTCAGTATGTTACAGCCTTTACCATCAAAGCATACATTTGCATAGGCATATAGTTTATACACATTTCTGCTCTTTTCCAGCAGGGTACTTTGTGGTTACAGTCTTGAAGCTCAGCACATAACATCGGGATTAACACCCACTTCTGCACTAGTAGTTTAATATATACATAACATATAGTTTTCTTAATTTGTTAGACAAGCATACAAATCATATTGCTATTCCAAATGACATAGAATTATTTACAAAATTCTAGCTAGCTGGGCTGGCAGCCTTCACATGCTATACCATTATATTGTATATAATTCCCTGAGTATTCCACGCTACCTGAAAGTTGATGTAGTGATAGCCTTCAGATTGATCTACCTGACACCATGTGGAACATGTGGGGACTTGATAATAATGTATGTTTAAGCCTTGCATCCATACTCTCAGAGAAATCAGTTAGGTTGTAAAATACCCACATAGTGTTCATTCTTTCTTCTGCTGATTGTACAATCCATGTATCCTCCACATGCTGCAGCATCACATCACGGAACTGCAGTAGGGTCTACAAGGCTGATGCTGACAGAATTCCTCAAATGTCCTGTGCTGGATGCTGAAAGGTGCCAATAACAAGGATGGTTAATGCTACACAAACCTTCCTGTCTGGAGGAATAGACAGTCCACATATTTCCCTTAATTCAATGTGTGGGCAGAGCATGTCTATAAACTTTTGTATGTTGTCTCTGTCCACAGGGTAGTGGTTGACAGTGTTCTAGTTTTCGTGATGATGGCATGTTGGCAGCTGTTAGAGCCATCTGTGACACTCAGGGTACTTCTCCACAACACTGTGGGTACTGGATCCAGAAAGCACCACTAACATTTGTTGTTCAGCTAAAACTGCTGCATATGCAACCAGCATATTAATGAAAGTGAATCACTTGCGTGCCACGAAATCATGGCATTCAGAACAGATGAGTACCACAGTTCATAGAGCTGAACTGGAGTTATATATCTATGAATCACTCTGCCATGTCTGATTTCATCATTTGTATGTGTGAAGGGTCTCATTTGCATAAAATTATACAGGCATCTGCATGCCATAATGCTGTGTTGCTTCTTCCACCACCTTGTCATGTATTGCCACTCATTGTGCCAGAGCCATGCCCCATCGACCCAACACTGAGGACCAGAAAGTCATGAGAGTCTCATGGTTTAAGAGGAAAGATTGTCCCATCTCCGCCTCTCCTTCATCTGATGTTGGAAGCATTACATTTAGATTTTGCAAGCAATCACAAGCAGAAGTGTAACTAGAAGTTTCTGATGAGCACACCATAGAGGTCTTTTATGTCACTGTATATATGTCAAGCAGGCTGTTAGTATAGAATATTCATACTAAACATCTCACTCTAGAACAATCCTTTAATTGATAAGTTACTAATATAACAAGCATGCATTAATGAAGACATTTTCTTTGTTTGATCATTTTTATCCTTTTGTTTCATTTTTTTGTGTTTGAAGATTTTGGAATATAGTACCTCTGCACTGATTAAAACACTGTCCCTCATAGAAATGAAATGTTACACCATGTTTGACATGGTATATACTTAGCTATACCTGTGTACAAGTTTAGTCTGTTACAAACTAATTCACAGTATATTGTTAAGTATGAGTTACAGCATGTCCATGCTTGCGTGCATTTCCTTTAGTGTCTGGATGTATGTAATGAATGCTTTAGAATGGGACTGTTGTAATCTATAGGTTGCATATACATTCTGCAAACATCTCTAGTAACAAAGGTGGAATTGGACACTGAAGTAATTTATCATATATTAAGGGCTTAAGAGATAGTTTAATATTTGGTTTCTGAGTTACAATTTAGCATATCAGAACACAGACTTGCAATTAAAGTCTATGGTAGGTTTGAATGCAGGCAGTACTTAGCAGTACATCATATATATATATATATATATATATATATATATATATATATATATATATATATATATATATGGTTCCACTTCATATCATTGAATTATCATTTCATCGAATTTCAAATCATCGAGACCAAATTGTCGTAAACTCATTTCATCGAAAACTCATATCATCGAATCTCAAATCATTGAAAACTATGAAGCAACTACAAATAACATTCCACAAAGATTTTACTACATTTATGCAGGGGGGCAAGCCCCCCTGCACCCCCCATGTGCGGGGCTCCGCCCCCCACACCCCCATAAATAAATATACCAACTCCAAGGTCGTACTACAGTGGGGGAAAAAGGCAATTTCCTAACCCCACTGTAGTGCGACCTTGGAGTTGGCATATTTAATTATGGGGTGGGGGGGGCAGAGCCCCCCACATGGGGGGTGCAGGGGGGCTTGCCCCCCTGCATAAATATAGTAAACAGTGTCTGGGATGTTATTTTTAGTTGCTTCATAGTTTTCAATGATTTGAGATTCGATGATATGAGTTTTCGATGAAATGAGTTTTCGACGATTTGGTCTCGATGATTTGAAATTCGATTAATTGATAATTCGATGATATGAAGTGGAACCATATATATATATATATATATATATATATATATATGGGATCCGGACACATGTTTGACTAGCATATGTCCGAATCACAAAACATCGAACATACATACACGAAAGCGGAAGCGCTTAACATCGACAAGCGCTTCCGTGTATGTGTGCCTGTTTTGTAGATCAGACTACAGTGCGGGTAAGGGAAAATTCCCTTTTCCCCACTGTAGTGCGATCTCAGAGTGAGAATAATAAAGTAGGGGGGTGTGGGGGGTGCAGAGGGGTGAAGCCCCCCTGCAGAAGCGTAGATTTTTTTTTTGAACTACACATAGACGGAAGCACTTTTCGATGTTAAGCACTTTCGTGTATGTGTTTTCAATGTTTTGTGATTCATACATATGCTAGTCGAGCATGTGTCCTAGACCCATATATATATATATATATATATATATATATATATATATATTACTCAGTGGACCTGTACATGTGATGTTTCTTGATATTCCCCAAACCCTTACTAACTCTTGTCATTCTTTTATGTAGCTGGCCGTAATACAATTACTTCACAATTTCTAATTATATACATTTAAGAAAACCCATGGATGACTAAAGATTTGTTATTATTCAATGTAAAAGAATGGGTTGTTAGATCATATAATCTGTTTTTTATACATAAAAAGAGAAAATAGGTAGGATATATTAGTGGATAGAGAAGCTTAGAGTTGTTACTGGAAAATAAAACAAAAAAAACATTATGGTTATTTGAAGATGAAGATTGATGAGCTATATAGCCTTTTTACCAGACATTCATGGAAAGGTGGGTAAGACTAAAAGAGCAAAATAAGGTGGGGTATAACACTAAGGTTATGAGAGAAGAGATGAAGGTAAGCCAGACAAAGGATGCTACTGTCAGGTAAAAGATATACCAACACAGAAGCAACTTTTATTTGAAAAGACTGCAGAACAGTTCTCAATGTAGTAAGTTAGGCAAAAAAAATGAGTTAAACATGAAGTTTATTTATGTTTCAGTCCATGATATTACATGGAATACTTATCATGCTGGGATCTGATGTGGTGATCACTATATGTTAACTGATACCACTACAACCTGTCACTGTTGAATGGGATTTAGCTACGTTTTCCCTTGATTCTGTGTGAAAAATCACCAGATATGCTATCCAGTCATGTATAGCTTGAGTTTTTAACTTTGATTATGGTAGTAATTGTATATGTAGTTATGTAAAGTAGGTCTTCTTTTAATTCTACATCAGTGTGACATATCTCTTGGTTATAAAGTTTGCAGTATTTTTTCTTTATGTCATGCAGCTGGATGACCACCTTACTGCTTACCAATTACATAATGCATTTGCAAGTTTCACTTACCTTATTTCTTTTGACTTTTGAAATTAAGCTGAGGTCAGAGTTAGAGACTATATTTGATAAGCAGTTTCATACTTTATTCTATATAGACTTGTTTGTATGACTCAGGTATTTTTGAAAGCTAAGTAGGATATCTTTTATTCTGTTGCATATTTTATTAATTATGTAATGCTATCAAAGAATTCAGACAACCAGCGCAGTCTGTTATTTTAAATACTAATCTGCAGACTTTTATAGTTTCTTTGTAAATAAAATACATTCAAACATGGATCAGTATTGCAGGTGCCTAAGCTATATAGGTCCAACCCCACTGCAAATGGCCAGCTTCCCAAAACTAAGGGCACCTTCCACATACGCCAACTGGTAGGAGCACAAGAATAACTACTTTCAAAGGCAGGGGGATCGTGAAAACTTCAGAGCTTTTTTTATTACCAAAAAAGTGTTCCTTCAAGTGGGCTCTGTGAAACTGACAGTTGGCTAGTGATCTTCAAGAGCTGGACAGGTAAGTCCCTGTTGAGGAAAGCCTTCCATTAACTTGTATTTTATTAAGAAAGCTTGTTTTCTGTGAAAATGATTATATAATATGTTTAGATTCTCTCTGTGTTTCTAAGGGAGTTATTATATAAATGCTTGCATTAAATTTCTGTGAGGAAGAGTTTTATTTTTGACTGAAATTTACTTCAACTGTAAACATTTCTGTGTTTGAGGCAGGATACTATTCTTATGGAGGACTGTAAGTGTCTTGCTTACCAAAGAATCACATATTTTCTGCCTTACACTTAATCAGCTAATCCAGGCTCCATTCTCTGCTTTCAATGTATCTTCCTTGGCTGGCCTATGTAGCACCCTCCAGTCTCCATGGTACCACCCTCCTGGCATGCAAGAAGAAGAAAATTGTAAAGCAGTCTTCAGGTGTCAGGCCGACCTGTATTTTGAATTAGACATTGGTGACCACTTGTTCCTCATATCACCCCCAATCCTCTTGATGTAGCCTTTTCATCACCAAAGATCGGGGAATAGTCATGACATCTGCAGCTGTTGGGATGCCCTTGGTAGGCAAAAGATAGACACTTTTGTCAGTGTCAGGGGAAACACCAAGTGAAGGATCTTCACTTGACCAAGATAGGAAGGTCGTACCAGGAACCAGTGTGTCAAATATAAGTAAGGCTGTTATCAGGAAGAGTGTGCTTATTGTTTCAGTCTCGTCTTTCTATTTCTATGAACAAGATAGATTTACTGGGATTTACTATCAAACTTACTAATGCTTCTCTTTGCCCTGTCATTCTTCAGGGAAGAAAAGGAAAATGGTCGCTTCCCTTCCTGATGGGGAATTTTAGTCAGAAGAGCAAACATTGCAGTAGGATAGCTGTACTTCAGGAAATTCTTCTCAGTCAGAGGGTGTGATTCAAAGGAAAGTATTTCATCAAATGTCAGACACTACAAATAAGATGAAATAGTTTTTTCAGTGGGACCAGAAGTGAATTCCTGTAGCATAAAAAAATGCATTCTGATTTGTGACAGATATGCCTAAATCTGCTGCTATCCCTCATGCCTTGCATGGCTTAGAGAATGTTTTTCTCCCTGCTTCTAACTCACCTGATGATCAGCTGCCTGTTCCCAAGAAATTTGGCAAGTTATACAAGGAACCCCCAGACACATGTACTCAACTTTCATCTTAAAGCAGATCCAGCAGTCATTTCTCTATTCAAATGTGCATTTGCTAAACGAGTTACAGTTGTTACCCTATTCCCTCTGACAATGATGGGAAAGTAGTAAATAAGTTGGGGAAGAAAATATATTCCTCTAGTCTTTTAATTTTCAGAATTTTAAATTCTCAACCTCATATGTTAAAATGTTATTATAGGTTCATAGGTTCATACTAGGCTATCTGCCCTGGGGCAGTTATAAGCCTAGCCTGATTGTGTTTGGCTTATGCCACCCCTTGATTTGAGTATACTGTGCCCTTTTTAAACTTTAGTTTTCTGTTCCTCTGTCTAATAGTGACATGGAAGTAATCCCCGGGACAAACCTATGATCCCCCATCCACTCATCAAGATTCTTCTTGAAGAGAGTCAGTGAGGTGCTCTGCCTAACATGAGTTGGAATTCTATTCCAGAGCGAAGGGAGCCTCTGGGTTATGAATCTGTCCCTCCAGCATGTTCTATTTATTTCTGTGCTGAGGTTCAAGTCCCTTGAGCACGTGGCTCTAAGGGATTTAGATTTACTGAGGTGGAGCATGTCCATTAATTCTGGGTTGGACATAGCTTTATATGTCAGGCATAGATCGCCTCGAAGTAGGCGGTATGCAACTGAGTAGAGCTGGAGTTTTTTAACCGAGCAGCATATGGCATCTGTTTGAGTCCCTTGATCCTCCTGGTGAGGTACTTTTGGGGTCTTTCTAATTGCTGCAGGTGTCGGGTAAGGTACATCCCAAAGGGGACATTGTATTCTATGATGGGCCTGATGAGGGATGAATAAAGGGGCACGATTACCTCTCTTGATCTAGATGTGAATCCTTTCATGATGAGGTGGGCTATGTAGAAGGTCTTTCTAACCACTTTGACAATGTGGTTGTCAAAGGAGAGATTGCTATCAACTTGGGTCCCCAGATCCCTAGTTACTTCCTCTGTACTTAATGGGTTACCACCTATGTGGTAATTTGTGGGCACATTGTTTTTGCCAAAGGGTATGACTATACACTTTTTGGCATTTAGCTTTAGACCATGGCTCTGGCACCAGTTATCCGTCTCTGCGAGACCTTTTTGAAGGATGTTTGTGTCAGCTGGATAGTCGATTATGGGGCCCAGTTTGCAGTCATTTGCGAACTTGGTGAGCCATAGTCCTCCCATGTTGGCCTGTACCTCAGAAAAGTAAATACCGAACAAGAGAGGTCCCAGGACAGAACCTTGTGGGATGCCACTTGTGACCAGTTTCGAGTCTGACATGGCTCCAGCAACTCTGACTCTGTGGGTTCTGTCTTTGAGCCAGTTTGCAACCCATCTTGTGACATAGGGGTTTATATTTAGGCTGGATAGCTTATCCATGATGCCCGAGTGGGGTATTGTGTCAAATGCCTTTGCGGTCCAGATAGGTTGTGTGGACTACCTTCCCTTCATCTATGGCCTTGGTGACTGTTTTGAAGAAGTCGACCAGGTTCAAAAGGCAGGATCTGCCCTTGGCGAAGCCAAATCGGGTAGGATCTAGTGTCTATATTTTTCAAACATGCAGAAGTTAATGGTGGTCCTTCCTTCTTCTGATGTAACAAATTCAATTAATGCTTCTATGACATCTGTTTCTCATGTGACTAACCATATTTTAAAGTGTGTTTATGATACTGCTAATTCTTTTCTGGATAAATTCTGAGCAGATTTGCTTGGCTTTATTCTCACAATCTTCCTGTTGCTGTTAAAATCTCAGATTATAATTCTTCCTTAGATAAAGAGGTTTTGCTTGGCCCTCCTGAAGCTGACGTGTCATGTCGTGTGTGATATGGTGAAAAGGTAAAACTGATTCAAGGAATGGCTTACATTTTTCAACCCCCCTTTTCAGAGAAAATAGTAATTTCCCCTTCTCATTAGCTCCCTTTGCCAGTAAGCAATTTAAGCAGAAGGGAGCTGGTAAACAGGTTTTAAAAAGCAATGGAAACGAACATCCAAAAAAAAGCGAAAGCCTCTACAAATCAAGGGCAGTCATTTCAGTCCATACGGTTATCTCCATGTTCAGACTCTTCACCCATTCTACCCTTGTAACCTTTCCATGTCTCAGAGACATCTCCTTCACTTGTAGCATCAGATTATTTCAGACAACTGGGTTCTGAGGATAATCCAGTGAGGGTACACTCGGTAATAGAATCTGCCCCCCCTTTCCAAGGGACACCCTCTTGTCTAGGGAATAAGATCTCTCTTTTTCCTCCCATCTTGCAACACATCATGTCTCAGGGAGTAATATAACCATCTGTGCATTGTGATAGGAGTTATAAAGCAAGACACAATGGGTTAATGTAAAATAAGCTGCAGCAACCTGAAATAGTATTAGAATTAAGTAAATTGTTAATAAAAAATAAATAAAGATGGAAACAAAACTAAATATGGCTTTTATAATACTGTTAAAGTTATAATGAGAAGCTCCAAAGGAAGAAAGGAAGAAACAGAATGAGTAGATGCGAAGGAGAATATAAAGTGGACAAAATGTGGAGGGAATTCACACATGGAAAGTAAGATAAAAGGAGAATAGAGAAAACGAAAGGAAGGTAAATGTGAAAAAATGCAGCAGAATGAGACAGACAGACATATAGCTACAGGCAGAGTCAGCCAGGAGATGGGGCATTCCAAAAGAGGAGACTATACTGTGTTACTAATAGTTTAGTTTATTCAGGGTACAGGGACAAAGGGCAAGTGGAACCAGATCTAAGAAGGAACATGCATCAAGAGTAGTTTTTATACATGCTGCAGTCTTACAGAGTGAGAAATGCCATTCATGGGCTACAAGACAGACACAAAGACAGACAGACAGACAGACAGACAAAGGTGAAAAGGAGGTGCTATGTCTAGTGAGGAAGACAAAGAATTCCCAGCACCACAGAAACAATTGCACAGAGACAGGACAGTGTATTTAATTATCCATGAAAAGACTAGTAATCTTCCTTCAAATGTGACAATACCACAGGAGGTGTTTGAGGGATCCTGGCACTGACCTTTTGCAGGCAGCACCCATAATGACACGCCTGCAGGTATTTCTCACTCAAAGCATAAGAGGCACTAGACAGCTTCCTATTTTGGAGTTGGATAATTTACTAAAATTAGTACACAGCTCAGGGTTTATCTTTATTGGGAATGAGAATCCATTTGGGAGGTGCAGGCTCACAGAGGCATGATGAAATTCACTTGTCTAGAAAGGAGCATATGTAACAGGAGTGTCTATGCTAAAATAACAGGCGACTTTGCAAGGTCTGCTGAACTGTGCAATTACTTATTCTTTATTATTAAATATCTGTTTGTAGCTCTCTTTTTTAATTACCAAAAACAAAGATTAAGTACTATTCAAGTAGTTTGGTGTAAGCTAATACCAAGCATCTTGGAAGAGCCTTTGAATTCTAGCCATAGTATATTAAATCACATTGTCCAATTAAAATCTATCACGTACATCACAAGTATCAGCAGCCCTGCAGCATGTATAGCCATCAATTGAATTTGTAATCAAACAAAATAAGTAATCACAACAACAAACTAACAAACCATAAATGCAAGAATGTACCCCCACCTAATCATTACAGCTGAAAAATATATAAACCAGATCACATATGGGAGCATAACTTGAATTGCAGAAATGGATCTTCAGTACCACATCGCATGGATAGTCATTTCGTCCCCTGCAACAAAGGTAAATTACATGTCTATAAAGCTCATTCATATGCGATCTTTGTCTGAATTCTCATATGTGTTCATTTATTCTGACCTTAAACTAATGCATTGTCTATGGCACATAAAATAGTTGAGTGAGCATGCTCAATCTGATTTCCATTTTAACAAAAATTTAAAATGAGATTTTAATAGCATTTTAAAATCTACACTATACTGGGCAAAGACTCCCTCCCACTTGCATGCACTGCACACATTTACCATATTATCAGTTCATAGAACACAACACCTCTGCCTATGCAGTGGCCACATTTGGTGCATGTGAGTTTTGATCAAGTATACATTATCGTGTACTCGGCCCTTACATACTTCTATTTTCTACATAATTAGCCTTGCAGTAACAAGTAGCTAGGTGCATATTCTCTAGTCTATTATACCTGTAAACGTGCTTTACCTAAAATGTTGCTTCACGTTCATGGGGTTCAAGAAGTCCTTCTTCAGTTTCCTTTATGCCCTCAGACTAGGAGATCCTTTAACAGTCTGGCAGTCAGTCTAAGTGGCTTGTCTCTAATACAAAGTTTTCCTTTTCAGTATCTCTTGGGTGATAATTTTTTGTCTACCTAGTGAGATTTTGAGCAAGTCATCTGATATGGTTCTACTCAAAATATTAATGAGCCAATTGCACAGATTTAACGTTGGTCCTAAGGTAGTAGAATATGTATGGAACTGGTTGGAAAATAGGATGCACTAAGTAATGGTAGCAGGTGTCCAATCAAACAAAGAGGTATTTTCACTGAAGTACATCGGGGACAGTAGCAGATCATTTTCATTTCTTTTGTTAATGTAGTTCTCAACTTCTTGTCTGGCAGTTATGAGGGTGATCATTGTATAGACTCTTGGTACTGTTGTTTTCTGTAGACGTTAGAGTATTATGGAGGTTTCTGAGTTGCAAACCCCCCGACTATGCCTAAACGTGGCCCATATGGATCAGTGCTCTACCCTGGTTGATGAATGAATGAATGAATGAATACATTGCACAAGATCTGAAATTAGAAATATTCCCTTTTACTATAGAGATAAAGATATACAATAGGGCTAATAGAAGGCATAGGGAGGATTGTCTAAAATAACGGTTCAAAAGGTAGAAAATTAAGTTCATTACAAAAAATGGGGAAAAAAAGCAGTAGGAAAGAAATACACGGAAATGAGCACTCCGCTGTAATAAAGCATGTTCAGAAATGTAGGAAGAGGTCCAGTATGGTAATGCATACGTTATAGATATGCTAGCAATGGGGGAATATTTACAGAAAATATGGAAAGAAATCTGTTTTAGCAACTTCAGCTGAGTCACGGGTAAGAAAACAATGCTTATGCACTGAAGGAAGAGCAACAGTGGAAAGCAGAAAGGCTGTCAACCCTTTTTCTTGACATTTGACAAGACCCCTTCTAGTCTTTAATGTAGTTCTGGTGTGGAGTCGCAGTAACTCAAAGAAAGCAAAATGCTTAGATTCCAGTCTTCTTTTTGCTCATGCAAAAGCAATTGCTTAGACGACAAAGATCACAACAGTACTGCAATTAAGTTAACATAAGCTAAAAAATCTTCAAGAATGCACAACCCCTGCAATCTATGTTGGCAGAAACACAAGAAAGTGAATTTAAATAAGAATAGTGAAACCTCTTAGATGATTGGCTTAATCCTTCTCCTTCATTTTAATTACATGTGGTAATGAGTTGATATTGCTTGGAAACAGGTTATTAAGTTACATTTGTTGTCCATCATCGGAATCCAGAGGAACAAATAGTTTATGCCTTTTAACACATAACTTACAATATGCCCTGGCAATTGCTGCCTTGAACTTCATTTTAGCACTAGTACCTTTTTAACTACTCTGTACAGAATTTATAGTGAACACCATAGGATTTCCTTATAGAAAGTCAGTTGCCTCCCTTTTACAGCCCATGTCACCTTGTTTCTGGCCACTCTTGCTTTTAAGCTGTTGTATCATGATTATCTCTCCTATTAGAATGTGAATTAGAACAGCTGCTCCAACTGCTCCAAACTATTGCTTGAGAATCCAGAATTAAGGGTCCCTTAGATTAAACAGATCAACATTTGGCCTAGCAATAGGTGAAAAGTTAAGTATAATGTTCCCTGTTACTTAAAATTAGTTACCTTAACACCTCCTTCAAGACTAAGCAACAAGAACATTCATCTACAATTTACATGTCAATGCTATAGAGAAAATTGTTAATTTCCTACTCAGAAATACTGATACGAGCCTGCTCTTCAATTTTTCTCTCCTCTCCTGCACTTTTACTAGCTTATTAGTCTAGCACTTTACCAGACTTCTTGTAGCAATTATTGTAGCACACAAAAGTGCTACCAGCACTAAACATTCTACAAAGAAATGGATTCAGTACTTATTATCAATGCCCACCCCTCCTGGCATGTCTAAAGGTCAGTTCTCTGTGCTTTCTCCTATTAACCTGTTGAACTTGGGCATCCTGAGACAATGTAGCAACTGCCTCTTGTACAACGACAACCCTCTCCTCTTACCTTCTAACACTCAGACTTGCAAGAGATGCACTTATATATCCAAACTGGAAGCCACGCACTCTCCAGTCAAGATGGGAATAGCTGGTCAAGAGGAGAAGGGCAACACTTGCACCACACCACATGGAACACATAGCCCTCCAGAACACACACCAGCAGTCCCTTTGCATAAAAACACAATCAACACACTCACCTTCATGGATGCTCTCAATAAACATCTACCCAAGCAGCAGAGACCTCCAAGTCAGAAACACACTCGACCACCACAACACAACACTAATCACGAGATGCATAACTCTCCTAAACAGTGTGCCACTCAACCAAAGCCCCTAAGGCAAAACAGCATGCCCAACACACTACTCATAGGTGACTCAATAGTGAGGCACACTGATGTCCCACTCACTAGGTTGAATAAGGAGAAAGTAACAGTCAGCTGCCTGTCAGTTGCCAGGATCTGCCACATAACGCATGCACTTAGGTCCCGCAACAACAGGTACAAATATGCCTCTGCCATTGTACATGTGGGTGTGAATGACCTGAGATGTACCTCCCTGGACTACATGAAAAGAGACATGGAGGAGTTCTCGGATTATGTAGCCCAGGCGGGTATGACCCTAGCCCTGAGCAGCATCCTACCATCACACAGAATGATACCATAGTACAAGCAGAAAATGACTGATTTCAACAACTGGCTAAGTTTATGGTGTCATTCTACGGTAATCCAGTGTCTGTCTGCCTGAGATGACATGATTAACAGACCTCGATGCTTTGCCAGAGATGGCCTGAATCTGTCACCCCTGGGCTTCCGGATACTGGCCAAGGCTCTTGCCACCCCTATAATGCCTTTTTAGGCGGGGTTCCAAAGACCAAATTACCGCCATAACAGCTACAAACAAATGCAATCTGAAGGTCGTGCTGCTCAGCGCTAGAAGTCTAAATCTCAAAATGCACTCACTTGAAGCACTCCTTAAAATGCAGAACATCGACATTTGTTCTATAACAGAGACCTGGTTCAAGGCAGCAGAAAGCATCCCTGCACTACTAGGCCTTTCAACCCCAAAACTTGGACTGAAGCTCCAAAGGCGGTGGTGTTTCCATATTCATAAAGGATGCACACACCTCCAGACTGGTAGCCCACCATAATGCACCAGTGATACTTCAGGTGCAGTTAACATTGGGTAAGGCAGCGATTCAGGTCGTAGCCTGCTATAGGTCCCCAACCATGTTGCAAGACTCACATTCCATGTTCCTAAACACCCTGGAGAATATTAGGGTCCAGCCTAACATTTTCTTACTAGGCGACTTCAACTACCCCTCCAATAACTGGGTAAACTACTCATGTACCAATACACTTGCCCAACGTTTCCTGGAATTCATTAATTCCAATGCCCTGGACCAGCTCGTTCTTACCCCCACTAGTGGTAGCAACATCCTTGACCTGGTCATTACTAACATGGGCAATCATTGCTCTACAGCAATAGTCAGCTCCTCCCTGGTTAGATCCAACCACAAACTAATCACCTTGGAAATTCACATCCCTACCACCAACCCCCTACCCCCGCAAAGGTAACCACCATGAAAAACTTCTCCAAAGCTAACTTTCTAAACCCTCTGTATATCTGAATATGGCCTTTCTTTAAACTACCATTAAATAAATGTACCTCCATGACAACAAATATTAACAAATTCTCTGTATGTATGTATGTATGTATTGCAAATGCTACTTGTGCAGCTATTTTACAGCTGTAACACCACAAAAAGTTTTGTTGCTATAATTCACATTTAATACTTGTCTGATTTGTTGATTTGTTTTTGTGCCAATGTATTACTTGGAGCTTTTCTCCCCGGGCCTCCACTGAAAATGGGCACATGCCTATCTGGACTTTCCCGATAAACAAATGTAAAAATAAAGGGAAAGAAGCAGTGGAAACTCACACACTCAATAATCCGAGAAGAGAACCAAACATCTGTTCACAAATGACTGTAAGCCACGAAGTACTATAATTTTAACGTATAACCAGTTTATTTAAAACCAAGACACGTTTTCGTCTCTCTAAAAAGAGAAACTTCATCAGAAATAGAGAAAAACAGTTTTAAAAACCTTTTTAAAAATTCCGCTTTAGGTAATTAGTAATTCGAACCAATCAGCTGGTCCCATTGGATTGGGAAAGGTTCGATGTTTAAAGCAATATCAGTAGAAAAATACAGGTCAACAAATGTGTATATGTTTTTAGAAAAGCAACTCCAATATTCAAAAACAACTCCAGTATTTAAAAAACAAATGTATACAAGTTACTTCCAATATCCGCTGCAGTAGTCACAGACCAATTACTATGACTAATAATGAGATAACAAAACCTAGTTTGTAACAATGTTTCTACATTTACTCAGATGAATGAGGAAACATACAGTTATCTACCTGGTGCTATGGAGTAATAAACAAAGATGGAAAGTCGAAGTTATCAGAATTTAATTTCTCAAACAACTCTTTAGTTTCAAAAAACAAGTGATGTTACAGTTGTCATTAAGACCTGGGTGGCAGAATGCATTTAGTGACAACTGCCATTCAAGTTCATGGCATTCCAGTAAAATTGAAGTAGGTCCCCCTCTAGTTTCATACGCTAACTGATCAATAGCTAAGAATTTTTCTCTTTTTAGAGAGACGAAAACGTGTCTTGGTTTTAAATAAACTGGTTATATGTTAAAATTATAGTACTTCGTGGCTTACAGTCATTTGTGAACAGCTGCTTGGTTCTCTCCTCGGATTATTGAAATGTAAAAATAAAATAAAATAAATAAAATAAAAATAAAAACAGAGATGGCTAACTTCACGGCACCCATGCAAATGGAGAATAGTTGCGTGACCGCAGAATCATACACCAATGCACTGTATGAACACGTACACAACTGCATGGATCTCACCATACCTAATAGAACCAAGACGCTCTCCTCCAAAAAAAGGAAGCCAATCTGGTGGTCCCCTGCCATAAACAAACTCTACAACAGAAGGAGGAAACTGATGCAGAATAGGGTGAAGTCCAAATTCCCAAGACTGGGAAAACTCCCTTATCAGCCTCAACAAAAAGTTGAGATCCCTCATCAAATCCTCTAAAGCTAGTTATGAAAACAGAATTGCAGCAGATAGTAAAGACAACCACAAGGCCTTCTATAGTTATGTAAAGACTCTCCACTGCAATACCCAGATTTGCTCTGAGCTACTGCACAATGGTATCTCCTATACCGAGCCAACAGATATTGCCAGTATACTGGCCGACAGATTCAGTGCCAACTTTATCCCCCCAAAGGACCAATCACAATACCAGTAGATTGGCAGACACCCAGTATTACTGCTGCACAGGTTAAAACAGCAATGCCCAAGGCCAAGAATACAGCTTCTGTGGGACTTGACAGTATCCCTGGTTGTGTTCTACATGAACTACAGAGTGAACTGGCACCTCACCTGTGTGCCCTGTTCAATCACAGCCTCACCTCAGGCTTTGTCCCTACTGAATAGTGAACTGCTGCAGTCATCCTTCTCCATAAAGGAGGAGCGACTACAGACCCTGGGAAATATCGCCCCGTTAACCTGATGAGTCTGATATGCAAAGCTATGGAATGCATCATCATGGACCTAATAAACAAGGATATAGGGGATCTCCAAACTCAGGATCCCACACAGTTTGGTTTTGTGAAGGGTAGATCATACCTGCTCAACTTGGTTGACTTCTTTGAGTCAGTCACCAGACCTGTGGATGAAGGCAAGGTGGCTCATACAGCCTACCCTGTTCTGGCCAAGGCTTTTGATACCATTCCCAACTCAGGAATCATAGAAAAACTCAGTAAGCTTGGCATCAACCCCTATATCACTAGGTGGGTTGCAAACTGGATCACAGATAGAACTCACAGTGTGAAAGTAGCTGACTCCAAGTCAGACTGCCGACTAGTCATGAGTGGAGCCCCACAGGGTTCGGTCCTTGGTCCTCTCCTGTTTGGTATCTACTTCTGTGAAGTCCAGGCCAACATGAAGGGACTCTGGCTGACAAATTTCACAGACAATTGCAAGTTGGGAGCTATTATTAACTTCCCAAGTGATGTTGACATCCTACAAAATGGCATCACTGAGACCAATGACTGGTGTCAGAACCATGGCCTTAAGCTCAATGCCAAAAAATGTGTCGTCATCTCCTTTGGGAAAAACCCAGTTCACATGAATTACCACATTGATGCTAGTCCACTGAACAAAGAAGCATTATAAGAGATCTGGGAACACAGGTTGACAGCAACCTCTCTTTTGATCACCACATTGCCACTATGGTCAGAAAGTCCTTCTATGTGGCACATCTCATTACTAAGGGTTTTGCATCCAGGAAGAAAGAGGTCATTGTCTCCCTCTACTCTTCCCTCATTAGGCCAATCATCGAGTACAATGCCCCATTTGGCGTGTACCTCACTAGATACCTGCAACAACTGGAGAAGCCGCAAAAGTACCCCACAAAGAGGATTCTAGGCCTTAAAAACTTGTCCTATATGGACAGACTCAAAAAACTCCCAACTATTCTCTATCTCATATCGCCTACTTAGAGGCGATCTCTGCTTGACTTACAAAGCCACGTTTGACCCAGCTCTGTTAGAATTGCTACATCTAAAGAAATCCCAATCCCTACACACCACACGCTCCAGAGACCTCATCCTCATTACCGCAATCAACAGAACATGCTGGAGGGACAGGTTCGTAACCCAGAGACTGCCCATGCTAGGGAATAGACTTCCCACACATGTCAAGCAGAGCACCTCCCTGACCTTCTTCAAGAGAAATCTCGATGAGTGGATGGGAAACATGAAATTCACCCCAGGGATAACTCCAGTGGCTTTACTTGACAGAGGCACTGAGAACTAAGATTGGGTGGCACTATGCCAGGGTAATCCAATGGCTAGGCTTGTAAAGGCCCCAGGGCCATTAGCCTAGTACACACCTATGAAAATGGCTAATGTTGATCAGTTATGGTGTTAATTGTTAATATGCTTCTGAAATATATTCCTTTCAAAGCAGCTGTTATTTTAGTTGATTGTTTTATTTTATTTTAATCCATATGAATCTTCAGTCCCTGATTTCAGAATGATTTTGATTTGTATGTCTATAATAATTGTTTTGTCTGTAACATATTCCCATTTACCCAAGAATAATTATCTCCTTCTTCTTTCGACTTTTCCCGGTTAGGGGTTGCCATAGTGGATCACCTGTCCACTCATGACTGGCAGTGGAGTTTTATGGTGTCGTGTTGCCAGCCCGACGCCCAACCTTCAACAGAAGGCACACACATGCACGCGCTCACACCTAGGGCCAATTTAGAGTTCCCAGTCCACCTACAGCATGTCTTTGGGATGTGGGAGGAAACTGGAGCACCCGGAAGAAACTCACACAACCACAGAGAAGACATGCAGACTCTGCACAGAAGGCACCCCAGCCGAGGATTGAACCGGAGAACCTCTTATTGTGAGGTGACAACACTAACTGCTGCACCACCATGGCCGCCCAATAGTTATCCCCTACTAAGTGTTTTAAATGTTTTAAGTAAATATGATATGTGTATTCCTTGTTCATCAGGACCAGCTCATGGCTGTAAAGAATCTCAGGACCAACTTATGCATCCAGTTAACAAATAGACAAACAAAGAAACAAACAAGCAAACAAAAAAGGCATAAGATTAGGCAGTTTAAAATATGGCAACAAAAAAGGTTTAGACTAAAATCTAAAGTCATAGAAAGTGGTGTTCATATGATCATATGGTTGAAATGTTTAAATCTTGCAAACCAATCCACAGAGTCTGAGGGATACCATTTAAAATTATGTATTTTGCAAACTCTTTGACTAAGAGGGAGAACATCCATTTGCATTGACAGTGACCTGGGTTTAATTATTGGTCTGTTTCCCAGAAGACCGAACACTGATATCCATGTAATGTCAGTTATTTTGTGTCAGAGGTTCCATATGACTAGAGTATTTGGCATCTGATCCCATAGTGGAATTCAGAGACCTGCAGGTAATAAAACACAAAGTAGGGAGAGTGATAAGAGATTCAGAGATGGGAACCTATATGAGAGTATTGCAATACTTCCTGTCTGGAAGTCATTTCATACTGAACACCTAAGGAGAGGATAGTGCATTTTACAGTTACAGAACAGCCCATCTCTGCAGTGCAACAATTTAAACAAACCATAACTATTGAGTTATTAATGCTGCTCTTTATATTCTTCTTCTTAGTTTGTGATGAAGACCACCCATGTGAGGGAATGAGCCGACATGCCACATTTGAGAATTTTGGAATGGCTTTTCTAACACTTTTTCAGGTTTCGACAGGAGACAATTGGAATGGAATAATGAAGGTATGTCTGCATTTTTTTCTGCATTCTGTTAGAAGAATAAAATGTACAAATATACACATAAGTGTATATATAAAGCTATCAGGCAGACCACTGTTGTGGTAGCAGTCTGCAATAAGTTTACTTACAGAAATGATAGTGAGGTAATTATTTAAAGTGTAGCATTCCTAATATTGCCATATCACAGAAGGCAGGCAGAGAACCTACTATGTACTCTGTAGTTTTCCCTGTCTTATAGTCTAATGATCTCTGCCTCATCAGAGAGGTAGAAGCCTTTAACTCTTACGGGAGAGAGGGTGACATGCACATACATGTGATATGTGCACTTATGTTTGCATACGCAGGTGTGTACATGTGCGAGTGTGTACATCTGTGTGTGTGTGTGTGTGTGTGTGTGTGTGTGTGTGTGTGTGTGTGTGTGTGTGTGTGTGTGTGTTTGTCTGTGTATGTGTCTGTGTGTGTGTGTCTGTGTATTTTATTGTTGTGGCTATTGTCTAAGCACACTAGGACTCTAGAACTACTTTTCCAGGTCAATTGACAGGGTAACTGTCTGTATTTGGCATTGGCAAACTATCTTGCATGCTTTGGTTGTCAAAGGAAGGTGAGAAAGGGAAGTGTTTATAAATATATCTCCTTCCCTTGCTAAATGTCAGGGTGAAAGACTGGAAGCCATCTGCTTTCACATGATGGTAAGAGTTGTGGGTAGTAAGTTGGTTTCAAAGGGCATGTGATTTTTGACAAAATACAAGAAAAACAGCAGATGTTCGGCTTCCATATACGAAATACAATATGGACCATGTTGACATCTTTCCTGATAAGGCAGCCACCAAAACGTAGCAGGCTTTGATCTAGCTTAGTACACATAAACCTTTACAGTGCATTATATGCCATTACATGTCCATGCAGAAAGAAGACATGCTACTGTTTACTTCCTATTCATCTCCACATTTCTCCTCCTACATTCAACATGTGTCAGTTACACTCCTGAATAGCTCTACAGCATTTTTCCTACTCTACTTTTCAATAGTCAGCCCCTTGCGGATGTGGCTATCTCATGAAGAAGTACGTTGCAGATCCAGGAAGTAGTTGATCAAAACAATCTGCAAATTTTTCCCATTCAGGGTGGTAATTTCACACCTATACAGCATGACTTTGTTCACATTTATGTTTTACCATCCCTTCTTGTCTTTAATAATAAGAAGCACAGCTCCTTTACACTCTGGTCATGCTCATTTTCCTTTATCCCAATACACAGGTTGGTAACATTCCTCTGGAGTTCTTCCATCAGCTTGATGTTTGCTACTTGTCTGTCCCTTCAGTGGGGCAGTACCTCTTTGCTCTAAAGTTTATCCCCGCTCATAGATACCTCCCAGAACTGAATATTCTGTTAACTGTCACCATAGCCCTCTCATCCTATGTCATCCTATGCCAGATTGTCCACTCAGGTACTATAAATACCGATAGGTACTTTGTCATTAGTTTTCTTCTATCTAGCTAATTCTTCACATCAAGGCTTTTATGGTGCAGGAGTAGTACTTTGCACTTGTATCTGTTCTGAATGTCTTTTGCCAACTTTCTACCCCTTTGTGCAAATTTTCAGGCCATTCTTTACAGTCTTTTTCATAATCCACTGCCACACTTATCTCTGCATCACTCCCATAGAGTTTAAGTCTCGTTTATTTTCCAGATATGTTAGAAGTAAATATGAAGAAAGTCAATGAAGCTATAATGACATCTATGGTTATTCACCATTATACAACAACCCCCCATTAATATTCCAAAATGTGCACGCTGATTGGTCAGCGTGCACGTTGTAAATCAGACTTATACTAATGAAAAAAGGTCCGGTTGCCCGGACTTTTTCCATTAGTATAAGTCTTTTTTTACAGCAACGGAGAACGCAAGATCTCCGTTGCTGTTTAGACACTGTCTCGCTATGTTAAAGGAGTTTAACATAGCGAGACAGCTTTAAAAAAAGTAACAGAGATCTTCTGTTGCATTTTTTAAAGCTGTCTTGCTATGTTAAATTGGTTTAACATAGCGAAACAGCTTTAAAAAAAGCAACGGAGATTCTCCGTTGCTTTTTTTAAAGCTGTCTCGCTATGTTAAACTCCTTTAACATAGCAAGACAGTTTGTAAAAAGCAACAGAGATCTTGCTTTCTCCGTTGCTTACACCCACATCTCTGATGTACTGCGTAAGCATACGCATGCTCATTACATCAGAACTGCCGCAGAATACCAGACAGCTGCGGCAGCAAGGAGGCATTATACAATGCCATTATTTAAGAAAAGTAAGTATTTTTTTTTCCTTAAATAATGTCATTGCATAATAGCAATAACCTACTTCTGGGTGTGGGTAATGCTGGATTTACCCACGGTTGTTTGTCTTTGTTTGGCTTCACCGTCGTGACCAAACCACACCAACTATGGGTAAATCCAGCATTACCCACACCCAAGTGTGGGTTATTGCTATAGTAGCATCCATATTCTTTGGCAATGTACCATTCACCACTGTAGTTTATTTCCTACCTTCCAACCATGCTTCCCTTACTCCTTGAAGTTTTCTAAACATCATCCTGTATGGGACAAACTCAGATCCTTTATTAAATCCTGGTCAATCATATGCACTTGCACAGCATCAGTAGGTTTTTCTGTTATCCATTTGCTGAAGCGGTTTCATCTGATGCTTCTTCTGGCCATGAATACATATCAGTTGCTGTCTTAAAGATGATTGCCTTCAAGGACACCACTTCCCAAATTGTAAGGCAAACATTCCTGGGGAGGCATGAGCTTGTATCAAGAAGACTCAAGGAATTCTGAAAATTATGTTCACATAAAGCTTTATCCATTCAATGTTGCATTAATATGAGTTCAAGCAAAATTAAGAATAATCATCACTTAATAGTCATATCTGATTGCAAATCAATAATAAAAATTCCAGCTCAAAATAAAAAGTATATTTGTCCTTCCCTTCACTGTAACAAATACAATTGCTATCAAAACATAAATTCACAGTATTGTCTGACTATAGACCTAAAGTAAGTATTCATGTATAAAACTGTGATGCATTTATTTGTTTTAAATATTAATTTATAACAATCGCATTAACTATTTTTTTCATAAAAAAGGTATTTTTGCATGAAAATTGAAATTCACATGCTTATTTGTCTTTGAAGTTAGGAGCACAGTTATATATTTTATAAGTATTTGTCCTAGAGTCACATTTGCCCTTAATAAACATTGGAAGCAAAAATTGCAAGAAAGCAGTCAGTAGTTTGGATAAGCCTTCCATAAATTATCAGTTATTTAAGGGTTGTGAGCATGCCACACTAATTTCTATCATCAGTTCACCAAGGATACATGTTGATTAATCAATGAAGAAAAACAAAACAAAACAAAAAAACAGCAAAACAACCTTTGTTGAACCTGGGAGGTAACTTTTTTTTTTTTTTTTTTTTTTTTTTGCGGGTGGTCAAGCATCTCTACATCCTCATGTGGAAAGACACCCCCTCACCCCCAAATCTCCTCTGAGGTAGCACAACAGTGGGGAAGAAAGAAAACATCTCTGTCATAAAAATTGTTTTGCAAATGTTTATTTGATCAGCCTGTACTTGATACTGTCAATTGAATGACAAGGACCTCTTCCCTGATAATTATGTTACAGACCAGCCATTTACACTCTGTTCATTCAAGGAAATTAAAAAACAAAATAAAGTTTGTTTTTAATGTTCTAATGAAAAGACACACTGACTTTACCAACCTCAGCCAATATAAAAGTGTAGTCTACTATCAATGTAGAGACAGTCAGGTAACTATAGCAAGATGACTGTCATCAGACTGAATATGTTTTCATTCAGACCAAATACCGATAGGTTATCTACAGTTCAATCAAAGACAACCTGATTTTCCACTTGCAGCTTGTCAGTTGAACAGTTAAGCAAGTGGAAGATACTTTTCCCGGAACAGTGATGTGCATATGAGTACAGTCCATAAAATAAAAAAGCCAGAACTGCCAGCAAACAAACCAATGCATAGACCAGAATGGAAGAACAGACCTTGAAATTATATAATTAGCTTGTCTGTACCTCCAATTCAAACTTTCTCCTGTTTTGTTCTTCAGTAAATATAATAGGATTACACACAATGGGGGATACATTTTTGTTGAAGTATTCATTTTGGTGAGAGGCTGTTACAAACAGGCGTTCTCTGATTATTTATTTATTTATATATGTATGTATGTATTTCTTTGTTTTATTCTACTCCATAACTTTTACTTCTTATGATTCCTACTTCAGTTCTTCTAGTACTCCCAGTTAAATTAGGGTTCATATTAAAACACTGAATGCTGAAAACAGTGAACAGTGTTTCATCAACACATATTCAGTGAAAGCTGAAAATGTCGAAAGCAACAGAACAGCAATTTCTTTCCTAGGGATAGAAATCGCTGTTCCAACCCCAAAAAAAAAAAAATGAAACACTTCCAAACACATACTACACATACCCTAACCCTAATTATACCCCCCCAAAAAACAGCAAACAACTAAATACGCATATGCATGTAACCCAACCATACATCTAATGAAAAAAAAAACAGTAAACATTTTAAAACGTATGCACTTGCCTTAACCCGCACCCTAACCCTAAGATCAGTAACTCTCGCACATTTACATAAACAGCTCCAAACACATGCACACTTACCTTAACCCTAATTCTACCCCCCCAAAACAAAAGTAAACAGCTGAAAATACATACACACGTAATTCAACCATACATCTAACGCAAAATAAAAAAGAGTAAACACTTTCATACATTTGCACTTACCTTAACCCGCACCCTAACCCTAAGGTCAGTAACTGTTGCACAATCATGCTTGGGAGCTATACCAGAAAGGAACCACACTACACATCAGAACACGGCAAAGCAACAAAGCGGTCAAGTGACTTCTTTCCTAGAGAAAGAATTCACTGAACAGCCGCTTCGCTGTTTTGCCTGTTCGCCCTACATGTGTCGATGAAAAATCATTCCACAAAAGGCGTTTTTGTAGTTCTAATGGGAACCCCTAAATTAAGTTAGACTACACTGATACCCAAGGTTACTTGTCTGGCAGCTTATCAAACCCTTTATCCTGGATTATTCATGTGGTGAACTATACCGGTAGCATGGTGCCTCTTATTCAGCTCTGCAGCATATATTTTGCTAAACCATGACTGCAATGTGTTGATTTTCTTACGAGTGCACACACTGTGTGTGAAATATTTGTCATACTGCATATGACAATTGTTACATTTATGTAGATTGTTCTTGGGTTTATGGGAGTTTGACTTAATGACAGCTTAAATAAGAGGATGAGATGCATTTGTATACTGCTTTCCAGCACAATGGTGAAGTGATGAAGCACACAATCTTCTCATCCCTCTTGCTGACTTACTGCTGCTAGGATTTACCTCTTTATTCCATAGTTATGAATGTATTTTGCATTTTGTTTAGGAGTCAGTTTTCCATCAGTATAGACAGGAGTGTGATGGATTAAGTAGTGACACAGTATAGACACATGGAAAGACAGTGCAGTAAATAGCCC
This sequence comes from Protopterus annectens, assembly GCF_019279795.1. Classification (NCBI taxonomy): domain Eukaryota; kingdom Metazoa; phylum Chordata; order Ceratodontiformes; family Protopteridae; genus Protopterus; species Protopterus annectens. The sequence continues at coordinate 1,613,880,574 of NC_056725.1, forward strand.
TTACACAGTAAAATATTCAGACAGTAGATGTCAAACATTTCCTCAATAAAGGAGTACAGCCATTTCCTGTTTCTTAGCAAACTCAGTGAAAATAGAGAAAATCATAAGAGACTTTTAGAAGTTGGTGTATCTGAAAGAAACAGCTGCAGCAGTACCTAAGAGTGTTTGTTTTTTCTCAGGATACACTGCGGGACTGCACTACAGATGACAGGAGCTGCCTCAGCAACCTTCAGTTTATATCACCTCTTTACTTTGTGAGCTTTGTGCTCACAGCCCAGTTTGTCCTGATAAATGTGGTTGTTGCTGTCTTGATGAAACACCTGGATGACAGTAACAAAGAGGCACAGGAAGACGCAGAACTGGATGCCGAGATTGAGATGGAGCTTGCTCAGGGACTCTGTTCTGCTCAGGGTCCTGGCTCTCCAGCCCTTGGACCTGATGCCTTAAACAATAAAGGTGGAAAAGCTATAGAAGAAGGACATGAAGCTGGAAAACACCACTCACCTGCACAGGTATGCCTGGTTCTAACTCATCAGTATCAAACAGCATATTTCTGCCACTCTACTTGTTTTTTTTCTCTGTAGCAGGTACAAATACTCAAATCAGCCAAAGGTAGTAACATACTCATTCCATGTTTCTTGTCACTGTATCTGTAGGAGAATATGTGGCTGGATAGCGTCTCACTGATAATCAAAGACTCTTTTGAAAGTGAACTGCTCATGATTGATAATCTTTCTGGGTCCGTTTTTCATCACTACTCCTCTCCACCAATGTGTAAGAATTGTCAACATGACAAGCATGAGGTAAGCTATATCTACTGCTCTTCCTCCATGTAGTTCTTACCTGGTAAAAGAACATAAAATACTCCAGCATAATACTAAGTTACCAGTTTGAATTGCAGTACTCCATTTTGTAGAAATGCAGTTTCTACTTATATAAAATATTATTGCAAATACTGTTACAAGAAACAGCTATGATAAAAGAGACATACTATGGAATCACAAATGAAATTTAAAAGTGTTTAGTTTTTGTATACTTCTTTTTAGAATTCTTTACTAAGTACTTAAAGGCCAGGAGATAAGTTATAAAGAAGACTTGGAATTACGCCAAATAAAAATAGAAACGGTGTAATTTAAATAACATTGATTTTAAAGGGTCATTATGGCCAGAAACTATGCATGTATGTATCTATATGTGTGTGTGTGTATATATATATATATATATATATATATATATATATATATATATATATATATATATATATATATATATATATATATATATATATATATATATATATATATGGGTCTACTTCATTTAATTGAAAGACCATTTGACCTAAACCAAATTGATCGAAATTTCATTTGATCGAAAACCAGTATTCAAGGCAAATAACAGGGATTTGTCCCCCTCCCCAATGTCATGTGACACTGGAGTTGATATATATGTATATAGTTAGGGGGGGTGAAGCCCCCCACCTATTTTAATTTAAAATCTGTACTTTTTGTTTTATTTTCTTCTTTTAAAAGCAACTAGGTGGGGGGCTTTGCCCCCCCACCCAATGCAGGGGGCTGTGCCCCCCGCACACCCCCTAACTATATATACCAACTCCAGGGTCACACGACATTGGGGAGGGGGACAAATCCCAGTTTTATGCCTTGAATACTGGTTTTCGATCAAATGGGTTTAGGTCAAATGGTCTTTCGATCAAATGAAGTAGACCCATATATATATATATATATATATATATATATATATATATATATATATATATCTATATTATATATACAAACTCTGAGATCGCATGGCAGGGGGGAAATGGGCAAGACCCCAATCCCCATTGTACTGTGATCCTGCACAATAAAGGCCCACAACATTGCAGAATCATTAGTCAAGGACCCAGATAGGTAGTTAGACAGATAGATTGATTGATGAGTAATCCAACACTAATCTCCAGTGGTTGAAGTGGTTATTTCTATTGTCATATTTTTCTAACTGAAAAATGGGCTTCTAGAGTTGGACATGTCAGTGTGATTTTGCTTTCTGTGTAAGCCTTTAATGCAGTCTACTCTTTGCTCAAAGAAGATGACATAATGCCTTAGCTTCTCATACATGATTTTCCTTGTATTTCTTAGAATAGCAGTATTCATATGATCACTGAAATGCCATATAGAGGCAGAAGGTGCTAAGCCATTGTTTATTGCATGTGGAAATACAAAAAATATTTTTAAGGAAGAAAATTAACTTCTAGTCATAGAAAAGATGTTTATTGCATGGTTGTCCTTTAGGTCTTCTTATAAAAACTACCAAGTTTCATTACAAAACCTTACTATAATAAGCTAAGCCTGGCTGTGTTGTGTATAGAGTTGGAATCTTGATTCTTGCTCAGATGTACTGGGCTTGGTTAGCAGCCCCAGCAGTGGAGTAAACAGACAAGGAGTGAAAGGAAAAAAGGGCAAGGCCTGCTTGCCACTCATGCAGTGTGTGGGGGGTGGGTTGGGTGTATAGGGAGCACAGAGGGAAGTGCAACTTTCCTGATTAAGATTCAGGATTCCACTTCCCATAATTCAGAGTTGGGTGGACTACTTGCTAATCATTGTACTGCCCTCTTCACTTGATTAGCCATGCTTGCACATGGGGAGATAGGTCCATGAAGCCATAAAACACCAAACCATCCTTGAAGGCTTTGTAAATCAAGGGCCCTCCATATCAACCCTTGCACCTGTGATGGGGAATAAATGGGCATATTGACTCATAGCAGACTGATTATTATAGCCAGTAGTGGCCAAAAGGGTAAAAGAAATTAATAAACAAATTAAATTATTCCAACAGGCACTTGGAGCATTGGTAAACTGTAGCCAGTATGGCTCTGTTTTTCATCCCTTAGTGTTATCCCACCCCTTCAGTTTGTACAAAGTGCAGTAAAGAAACACCTTATTGTGAACATTGGGATCTCATCCATGTCTTGATTACTTTTGCATGATTTTATTCTCAATTTAATCTCAATTTGCAGATATCTGTGTATTTTGCTGGCCATAAATGTCCAGTCTTGGCACTAGAAAGATTTTTTTTTATATGGAAAACTGAAGTAACATTCTTGTAATAAGACCTTAACTGTAAATTCAAGAGACAGTATATGGTGAGGGAAGAATATAAACCTGACAATAAGTGCTAGGAACTGGCAATAATTGTTTTAATTATTACAGCCTGCCCAATGCAGACACCTTTTTAAGTAAAACCAATTAAATAAAGTTAACTAATTTCACAAACCAATATACTTTTCCTTGATGAGATTTACCACAGACACTCCTGTACTTCAAGTACAAAAATTAAGGAAATTTCTTGGTGGTATATATGAATAAAGAGACAGCATTTGGATTTTTGGCATGACAAGAGAAGAAATTGGATATTTAACCCTATAGAACTGAACAAAAAACTTGGTAAGCTGGTTTGGTTTTATTGGCGTGATGTAAACTGCTTGAAGGAAATTGTAGCTGAGGTAGACTGTCAAACATATGAAATAATATATAGTGATGAAGATATAAATATTGGGAATTGACAAACGCTGGGGCAAGACATACTTCCTAGTTCTGTTGTAAGAGTCCTGTGACTACAAACTAGGAAGTATACAACAAACACAGAACAGTTACCCGGAAAAATTATTTTGAGGATCACTTATAATTCTCCAGTAGACCATTAGAAATATGACTTAGTTTTCATGTGATCCTTCATTTTAACATACATTGATGGCAGAGAGGGAAAGCCCTGACAGCAGTTGAGGTGTCTTAACTTCAGGTAGCAGCTAGGACACTTAATGGTGCTGGCATGGTGAAAGGTTATGCCTACTGTGGGGGAGGGATCGTGTTGAGTATCCCTCCCATGAAGTTTTGGTGGAGGTCTCATCTAAGCAAGAAGGGGACAAGTTTGGGTGCTAGAGAATGGAGAACGCACAGCCACCCAATAAACATGATGTGGGGTAGCATGCTCAAGGCTACTTCCCACTGCCACCCACACTCACTTGATGACATCAGCATCAAGGGAGAGATGTTAGGGCTACATGCCATAATATGATAGCTCCTGCCTGCCAATTCTTGCTCCTGTTTCCTGAAAAGTCTCATACCCCAAGAGTCTATGCATGGAGAAAGAGGACTCATGGTTTTCGTACTCTCATTATTGGGTGACCCTTCTGGTGTGAGTCATGCTGGGAGATGCCGTGATAGGATTTCTGGAGATAAGAGACTATGCAGTTAAAGCTAGAATTCTGTGGCAACATTATAAAAGAGATTAAAAAAAAAAAAGAAATGGGATCTCTCATCTTACAACCAATAAAAACTGTATAGATTAGTCTGATAGTCTGTCATTCCTTGCTGAGTATCACAACTGACAAAAAGATAAAAAATACAAAATAAATAAATTAATTTAATGTATCTTGCATACATCCCTATAATATTGTGCTTCAAACCTGTATCCATTATCCATCATCAAAGCAAATACAGCTCTAGTGAATATTTAATTTCTTTGCTAGACATCCAGCCAGTACTGCGTGAGTGTGTGTGTGTGTGTGTGTGTGTGTGTGTGTGTGTGTGTGTGTGTGTGTGTGTGTGTGTGTGTCTGTGTGTAGTATGCATGCATTCGTGTACAGTATGGATATACAACTGTGCAGTACTTCTCTAGGATAGTGGTTGAGATGTAATAGACAGCTTTGTAATTCCCATTTTCGGGATCTCATGCAGGATGTACTATAAGTATAAACTGATGAACATACAGTCAGACGCCAGCTTTACTTATTTATTTTTTTAGACTTTCCTTCAGCTGCTTGGATGTTAATTGCCATTTGCATGTGTGCTCAAGCATGGTTGCACAATATGTCAATATGTTGTTTCCTTGCTGTCGCTTGCTTGTTACATGCTGCATCAGTGTATATGGCTTTGAAATGTTCCACTTAAAAGTGACTTCAAGACTGTAGTTTCTCAGCAGAGGAAAAAGCTAAATTTGATTTTAATGTTTTAACTGATCATTCTTTCTTTGAATTGGAGTACCTCTGAGTGCGGACAATAATGAATGGGAAAGGTAGCAATCCCTGGCCCTGTAAAAATATTTCTTTTATTTTGTGGGGTGTGTAATTTTACAAGACTTCCTTTCCCAAGCAAGCATCTACGTACTACTCAGGAGAGTAGTGTTCTTGAATTGGGGCAGAACATTTACATTTTAAGAAGCCATGTAGCGAGATATCCTAAGGCAACCATTTGCAGCAGATGCATGCCTGTCTTTCTTTAGTCTGTATCTGATTACTTCTGATACATCATGAAGCTAGATACACTTTGCACAATCTCTGAAACTAGTTTCCACATGGCGCTGTATGCATCACAACACATTATGTTCTAAAATACTTTTTCTTGAGAAGCTGTTAAGAACGTATGACTATAATTAGTCACATATATATTTCATTTTTTATTTTCATCAGTTTTCATTTTAGTTGCCTAGGTGCACTTTGTGGAAATATCAAAGATATCCTTTTCATTAGGGAAGGCAAAGCTGTCAAAGTAAGATACAGTCAAAATAAATTCAGGCACTGCAGAACCTGCTTAGCAAAGTGATGACCCACTCAGCAATGAGAACTACCAAGGACTAAAATATATACATAGTAAAAACAATGTAGAAAACCCATCAGCAATAGCAACATTTAGATTACTTTCAAAACTAGATACTTTTATTTTCAGTTTGAACAACTCAGCATTAAACACAAGGGTGCAGAGAATTATACGTCATCAACCAACACTAAAAAAGTACTAGGCTGAATCCATTCTTATTTATTTGTTAATTTATTTAGTTAGTTAGCTTGTATTTTATGCAGGTATGACGCTCCTTGAATTGTTTTATTTGTTAACTAGATAAACATTTAGCCAGCTTACCCCTTTCAGCATTACCAGATCTAAAGATAAATGTAGGAAACCACAAATATACAATGCAGCACTTAATTCAACAATCAAGAAATCATATGTCAGAGTTTGTAAAGATAATGTCATATCAACATAAAGAGTTTAAGTAAGCATTTAATTAATAACATTAATCATAGCCTAATTATAAACTGAAGTGCAAAGAGCCAAATTTTTTATAGGTACTTAACACAGCCAAGTAGGCATAGACATCAAGTCGCTAAAGAAATTAATTAGTAGAAGACCCAGGGGATTATGGTGATGTAGAAGCAAAGACTATGCTTTAAAGTAAAGAAGTAGACAGATGTAGACTTTAAAAAATCATAAAATTAAGGGTTGAGTAAAACAGGTGCTGGGGATTTATTTTCTGAAGAACAGAAATGCCTGCACAGTAGTCAGAAATCTAAATCTGCAGAAGAGTTATGTTTCAGAGTCTGCTAGTCTTTGCAACAGGCTGTAGCTGAATACAACCTTTGTAACTGAAAAGTGAAAGCCAAGGAGTGTTTCTAATGTCTGGAAGGTACATAATTTTGGATATTTTATTAAATTATTATTTTCTGGTGGCAATATTATCACGTTCATGTCAGCTTCTAAAACAGCAGTGTGATTACTTCAATTAACCAAGAGCCGTGTCTTCATGTAGAAAGTTTATGATGTCCACGTGTACTTTAACCCATATATTGCATATAACCACTATACTTGACAATCTTTGGAGCTGTTAAGCTTTGAATGCAAAGAAGTGTAAAAAAAGAGTGACACAACAGCCATCTGTAAGGTAGGTCAGTGTGTGTGTGTGTGTGTGTGTGTGTGTGTGTGTGTGTGTGTGTGTGTGTGTGTGTGTGTGTGTGCATGTGCGTGCGTGTGCATGCATGTGTGCAGTGTGTGTGTGTCTGTGTGTGTGTTAAATGAAGTGAAATAAGCAAAAACTGCCTAAATGGCAGAGTTCAAATGTTATCGCCCACAGATATGCAGAGATGGGCAAGCCAGAGTCATCTACTGTGCTGCAGACAGTATAAAACTACAACAAGAGGAGAGAGGAAAAGTTGACAGTATGAGTGCTCTGTAAATATAAAATAAACATTTTACATTGTTTCATACCATGTAATTTGATTTTCTTGCATGAACGCACTAGGCCTGGGTTGCTCATTTTTTTCATTATTGGCACCATCTCAACTGTCAGGGATCTATAGCTCTGTTCTGGCTTAACTGTTCTTCAAAACTCTGAGGCTTTCTACACCACCAATTGCCTTTGGATATCATTAAGCATAGAAGAGGTGCATCACACTGGTTGTGCAGCTCAGATGTTCCATTTAAAAGATGATTTTATATTGGATCATAGAAACCTTCCAGGCCTTAAACTTTTCTGGAAATAGAGTGATTAGTTGCAGTTTGAATATGATGTCATATTGTGGAGACCAGCAGAAGAAGAAAACAGTAATATTTAAAAGAAGAAAAAGGAAAACACAGAGAGGTAAATGTATAGAAAAGTAAATTAATTTATAGTGGCATACCCAGGCAGCACATGATGAAGGAATGGAAACAAGGGCTTTAAAACAAAAAAGAAAAAGTGGTGATTTAGTTACATAGGGGGGAGCCCAGAAACAGTGAAACTGCAAACTACTAAAAGTGTTAGAAGGAGAAAAGTAATGATGCATATTTGATTTAGAAAATAAGAAAGCAAAGAACAAGAAAGCAAGCAAGCAAGAGAAACCAGACAAGAAAAAGGCCAAGTGTGATAGGGTGATGGCAACAAGACAAAGTGAATTTGAAAAACATAGAGGTACAGTCAAAAATGTATGCTGTTGTAGTAAAATTAGCATTGTGTGAATGAAGCCAGCTGAGAGTGAGAAAAATAGCTAAGATTTACAACACAGAAAGAAAAACAAGTATTTGTCAATGCTGAATGTTACTTGTCTTAGTGATGGACTGCATCGGTGTGAAAATGGCAGGGATAGTTATAGGTAGCATTTCTTGTATGAAATAGTATTGTTATAATTAATTCTGAGGACCATTACTTTAACTTAAGGGAGGAATACATTTTATGTAAGGTTGTTTCTCTGTGTGCAGTCATCAATACAAATATATATATATATATATATATATATATATATATATATATATATATTTTCTTTCATTGCTCTGTAACATAGTAATGGGCATCTTGTGAATTGTGAATCTGTACATTATTTAGTTAGGTATACAACATCAAGGAGTATGCAAACAGACAAAAAAAATGTAAATGAAATGAGAGAGGTTAGATAATTTCCCAGTATTTTCCTGCTTTAACTTCAAAGTAATGTTGCCAAAACACCAACAAGCTTTTAAATCCATAAAAACGTACATCTTTTATGGCCTACCCTTAAGTGAGGATGGTGTGTGCGTGTATGTGTGCGTATGTGCGTGTGTGCGTGTGTGTGCGTGTGTGTGTGTGTATATGTGTGTGTGTGTGCGTGTATGTGTGCGTATGTGCGTGTGTGCGTGTGTGTGCGTGTGTGTGTGTGTGATTTTGTGGTTTGAAAGAACAACCGTAGTAGTGTTATCTTGTGGTGTTAGCATTGGCTCTAGATGCTCACTGTTGAAATGACACCCCGATGCCATGTGCAAAAATGGGAAATGGGTGTTATGGATGGATAGATAGATGGGTATGTATAATGAAGAAGACACAGTTTAAGTATTTCATGCCATAGCTGTCACTCAGTTTATATCACAGTGAAGATATGAGTATAATTTCTTTGCTATACAGTCTGTGGTATCATATATGACATTTTTAAATCATATGTATTTTATTTTAAATTTAAGGCAGTGCATATGACATCGTATTAATTTCCTCTCTTACTTATTTAAATAGAGAATTATTTTTGCAAACTGAAGAAAATGCTACTTTAACAGAAGCCTAAAGACTGATTTTTCATTTCCAACTGGGATACACACTCAAATGTCTTAGCTTCTCCAACTACAAATACTACAAGCCCTAAATTCTGTTTAACACTAAAAGCCATTAACCTCACCCCACCTCCTGTCACTGGATGTATGTATGATGGAACAATGAGTTTGTAAAATGATCTTATATATAGTGCTAACTGTGTCATATGTAAAGGTTTTCATCATAGATAACAGGACCACTAATGAGAACCAATTAATTTATAATGACCCAATATTTGTACTGAAATAGAACAAGGAATATCAGTTTGACCTTTAACCTCTCCATCCCTTAAATGATGGAGACCTGAAGAGGTGCCCTAATTTTGAGAAATTTTAGGTCTTGCCTAAACATTATGTTTTGGGCTCTATTTTGCCCTATTTTTCATCAAGAAACTTATTCGAAAATATGTTTTGTATTATTAATGGAATTACTTAAATTGGATTTTCTTACTATAAATGTAATACATAGCTATTCCAAGATGAGAAAAGTGTAAATTTTATTAAGAGCAAAGAATAAGATATTTTCTTATTGTATGAAGCTAATTGTAGTAATGAGCAATACTATATGATGAAGACAAAAAACATATGGATTACCCCCTAAATGGCCCATCTCAATACTGGAAGATTGCCAAATCCTGGTAATAATGGCCACACAGGTAAAAAACGCACTCTCCAAAGCTAAGAATACAGCATCCATGGGACCAGATGACATCCCGGGCTGTGTACTACATGAACTACAAAATGAACTGGCACCTCACCTAAGTGATTTGTTTAATCATACCCTCACCTCAGGCTTTGTGCCCACTGAGTGGTGCACAGCTTCAGTTATCCCACTCCACAAGGGGGGATCCACCTTGGATCCTGGGAACTTCTGCCCGATCAGTCTGACAAGCCTGATTTGCAAGGCCATGGAATGTATTATCATGGAACTTATAAACAAAGACACTGGCAACCTTAAAACACTGGACCTCACCCAGTTTGGGTTTGTGAAGGGCTGATCTTGTCTCCTGAACCTTATTGACTTCTTCAAATCAGTCTCCAGAGCCGTGGATGAGGGTAAGGCAGTCCACAAAGCCTATCTGGACCTTGCCAAGGCCTTTGACACCATCCCCCACTCTGGAATCATAGATAAACTTACTAAGCTGGGCATTAATCCCTATGTCACTCGATGGGTTGCCAACTGGCTTACTGACAGAACCCAGACTTTAAAAGTAGCCGACTCCAAATCCAGCTTCAGACAAGTGACAAGTGGAGTACCTCAGGGTTAAGTCCTGGGACCTCTCTTGTTTGGCATCTACTTCTCTGAAGTACAGGCCAACACTTAGGGACTTGCTAACAAAGTTTGCAGATGACTGCAAACTGGGAGCCAACATTGAATCCCCAAATGATGTGGATACTCTACAAAAGGGCCTTAAAGAAACAGATGCTTGGTGCCAGAGCCATGGGCTCAAGCTCAGTGCCAAGAAATGCATAGTTATCCCCTTTGGGAAAAAACATGTACCCGTGAATTATCACATAGGTGGCAGTACACTAAACACCGAAAGTGTGATAAGAGACTTAGGGACACAGGTGGACAGTGGTCTCACCTTCAATAATCACATCACCACAACAGTCAGGAAATCCTTCAATGTGGCAAACCTCATCACTAAGGGCTTTTCATCCAGAAAAAAAGAGGTCATTGTCCCACTGTACTCATCCCTCATTAGACCCATTATAGAATACAATGCCTCATTTGGTATGTACCTCTCAAGACATCTGCAACAACTGGAAAGGCTGCAGAAATACCTCAGTAAACGAATCACAGGCCTAAAGCAGATGCCCTATGCTGTCTGCCTTAAAAAACTCCAGCTATACTCTGTCACATATCGTCTACTCCGAGGTGATCTCTGCTTAACATACAAGGCCATGTCAAACCCAGAGCTGTTGGACATGCTACACTTAAGGAAATCCCAATCCCTCAGAGTCACACACTCCAGGGACCTAAATCTTGTCATCACAATAAACAAAACATGCTGAAGGGATAGGTTCCTGACCCAGAGACTCCCCAGACTCTGAAATAGACTGCCCATACATGTCAAGCAGACCGCCTCTTTGGCTCTCTTCAAAAGGAACCTTGATGATTGGATGGGAGAAAGGAAATTCACCCTGGGGATCACGTCACTCCCCCTGCTAGACAGGGGTGCAGGGAAGTAAATAGTGTGGGAAGAAGTAGCCAGGGAATTGTTATGGCTAGGCTTGTGTAGGCCCTAGGGCCGATAGCCTAGTACCAACCTATGAACCTATAAGTAAGTTTATAACAATTTTATGTATTTATTTATTTTATTTGCAGTTTGTTAACTGGGAAAGTCCATTTGGCTGAAAATGAGCTCGTTTTCAATAGAGGCCCAGGAGAAAAGCTCCATATACAAATATTACAAAGCTAATATCAACAAAGTTAACAAGCACAATACAATTTTCAAAAACTACTAAAACACAGTAACATATAAGACAGAATAATAACATTTGAGCAAGATGCTGTAACAAAGCATTGAAGCATTGAAACAGTGAAGCAAAGCATTGAATGCAATTAAAACACAAGTATTTTGGAGTACATAAATATAATTTGGAGTACAGGCATATATGCACTCATACTTTCATGAGGTGAGAGGGAGGAAGAATTAGAGGAGAGTAGAAAGGGGGGAGGGAGTGGAAATGAAATAAAGGGGGCCAGTCGGTTGAGTTTTGAGAAAGGAAAAAAAAAGGATGGGGGAGCAGAAATGAAATAGAGGGAGTCAGGTGGGGTGAGAGCATAAGCATTCCTAGTGAGAAGAGATATGGAAATGGAGCATGGTCTTGAAGGTGGAGTGGTTTTGGGTGACTCAAATGTGGGGGGGTGAATTTCATAGACGAGCAAGGGAAAAATACAGGAGAAACTGCCCTGGTGCACATAAGAGTTTGTACACTTTGAGGAGGTTCTGGTTACTGGACCTGAGTAGTCTGTCAGGAGGATGCAAGGTGAGTATGGAGGAGAGGGAAGGGCAGTTAGTGGGTTTGAAAATGAGTTTGTGAGCAGTTAACAGTTGAATGTAAGAGAGATAGTGAGGGAATTCCAGCCAGTTCAAGGAGTGGAATGCATCACAGTGGTGGGAGGAGGATTTGGTCCTGGTAGCAAACTTAGAAATTTTAGTATAGTAGGATGATAGTTTTGACTTTAGGGAGTTTGAAGGTTGGTGAGGAGAGGGGCTGCATACATGAGAGACGGGATGAGGTAGGAAATCGAGAGTTTATTTTTGGATGAGGGAGTGAGATAACAGCTGTGATGATAAAGCATTCCGAGCTTTTGGTGTGTTTTACTACTTTGTATATGAATGTCAGACTTTAAATATTCATCAGTGATAACACCTATAAGGTTTGTATGGGAGACGATTTCAATGGGAATCTTATTCTGACTGACTATGGAGAAGGAATTTTTATCGATAGAGGTGTTTTTAGATGGGGTAAAGATTATGATTTTGGTTTTGGATGCATTGAGAGCAAGGTGATTATTCAGCATCCACGACTCAGTACAAGAGAAGACATCTTGTGTTAGTTGCTTGAGTTTTGGGGAGGGATTGAGCATAGCAAATTATGGTGGAATCATCCGCTTATTGAACAAGTTTGGTATTAGGAATGCACTGCTGAAAATTATTAATGAAGATGTTAAAAATAAGGGACTTGGTATTGAGCATTGTGGAACTTCTGTTGGGGTGTGAAGGAAGGAAGAGATACTACTGTTCCACTTGATGGCTTGTTGTCTATTAGAAAAGTAACTGGAAAAACAGTTAATAGAGGGGGGTGAGATTGAGAAGAGAGAGTTTGGACAAGAGAAGGTTGTGGGAAACAGTACTGAAGGCTTTTGATAAGTCTAGGAGAAGGGTAGATAAAATGTTGCCAGAATCTCGGGTGCAGTTGATGATGTCAAGGAAAGACAGAAAAGCAGTGGTAACACTATGTGCAGGTCTAAATCCATGTTGAGTAGGGGAAAGAAGTTGGTTGTCTAGGTGGTAGGGAAAGAGTTGCAAATGTATGCATTTTTCAAGGATATCTGAGATAGGGGACAGGATGGCTATAGGACAAAAGTTGCAGATTTCAGTATTGTTTGCTCCTTTGTGGAGGGGAATAATGAACACTTTCTTCCAGTGGAGGGGTACATGGGATTATTGTATTGAACATTTGATAAGCATGGTGATGGGGAAGGCTATGCCATTGGCAGCTAGCTTGAGAAGGTTAGATGGAAAGTTGTCTGGGGCATGAGAGCATGGTTTTACTTTTAGGTGACGTTTTATGGTGTGTAGTGAGATGGATTGTGTGGTCAAGGGGGAGATGAGTAGCGTTGATGTCAGTGGGACTAGAGTTGAGGATCTGGGATGAGAGTGGAGTAGAAGTGCTATTGGAGAATGATGTGGTGAGCTTAGCTATTGAATCAGTAAAGAAGGAGTTGAATTGGGTAGCTAAGATGTGATCTGGAGAGTTAGGGTCAGGGCAGGGATTGTCTTGTTTGCCAGGAGAGATATAGTGTTTCAAAATGTTTGGAGGTTGGATCTATGATTGTTTTAAAACTTGAAGTAGTGGGACTTTCAGTCTGAAGCAATTTTTTTCACTTTAATATGACATTGGTTATATTCAGTATGGGTGTTAGGTGTTTTAGATTTTTGGTAATGCTTCCAAGATTTGTCTCGGAGATGCATGAGTGTAATAGTTGCTTTAGTTAGCCAAGGAGTAGATTTGGTTTTGATTCTTTTAGTTCTGGAGGGAGCAAAGCTATCTAGTAGGTTATTGAATGTAGTATTGAAGTAACAGCATCACCAATAGGGAAGGTTTTTACAGGTTTACAGTTCATATGTTTTACTGAGTTAGAGAAAGCTTGAGGGTTGAAGGTTTTTAGGGTGCGAGTTGTGATGCAGTTGTGTGAAGATAGAGGGAAGATGATGAGAGATGAGCAAAGGCAGGAAAATGATCGCTGAGGGAGTCAGGTAGGGTGCTGTTGTCAGAAATGGAGCTGGGGTGAGAAACTAATATACAGTCCAGAATACTACTGGAGTTATGCTTTTATTGAATCTGGTAGGAGAGGTAATTATTTGGGTGAAGTTGTATAGGTTTAAATTCTGAGGTGATGTAAGTGATTGTATAGAAGACCAGTTCATATTTATATCATCTAGGAATATAGTTTCATTGCTTATATTGGATTAGAACCAAGACAGGATATCTTCAAGAATGGGGATGTTATTTCCTGGTGGAATATATAGGGCATCTATACATATGTTTTTATTGTTATTAATTTTTGGGAGGGCCAGGGTTAGTTCAGCTGTTGCAAATTGGGGTATAGGCTTGGTACAGGGTGTCACTGTTAGGGAGAAGGAGAAAAGTAGGGCTAGTCCACCACCTTTCTTTAGAGTTCTGTCATTTCTTAAGATGTTGTAGTTGGGAGGGGTAATTTCTCTTTTATGTGGGATTTTAGACATGTTTCAGTGAAAGAGAGAACATCATGGTGGTAATGGGATAGCCAGGCAATTATTATTGTTCATGTAAAGAAGGCTTAACAATTATTATTAAACAAAAATATTGTTGGCATTTAGGCAAATTTTGCGTGGCCTTAAAAAGGAGAGTAATTATTTTTGTTGTAAAACTAAGGGAATATATTAGTACTATAGGATCTATTTATGCCGCATTTTTTGATTATTCTGATTTCTTAGGGAGTATTTCACAAGGTTTGCAAGAATGTGAAAGTTCTTCTGTTATTGCAGGATGACAGTACTATTAAAACACAATTTTAGACCATTACTGTCCACCTAACGTCTACTTGTAACAGAAAATAACATGGTTCTAGTTTGATAGATCATAGGCTCATAGCATCATAGGTTCATAGGTTCGTACTAGGCTATCTGCCCTAGGGCATTTATAAGCCTAGCCAGAGTGTATGTGGCTTACACCACCCCTTAGGATGAGAACACTACACCCTTTTAGGGTTTAGTTTACTATGCCTCTGTCTAGTAGTGACAAAGAGATGACCCCCGGGGTAAACCTACGATCTCCCATCCACTCATCGAGATTTCTCTTGAATAGAGTCAGTGAGGGGCTCTGCCTAACATGGACTGGGATTCTGTTCCAGAGTGTAGGGAGCCTCTGGGTTATGAATCTGTCCCTCCAGCACGTTCTATTTATTTCTGTGTTGAGGTTTAAGTCACTTGTTCTCGTGGCTCTGATGGATTTGGATTTTCTGAGGTGGAACATGTCCATTAATTCAGGATTGGACATGGCCTTGTACGTCAGGCACAGATCACCTCTGAGTAGGCGGTATGCGACTGAATAGAGCTGGAGTTTTTTCAGTCGGGCAGCATATGACATTAATATTGACTGGAATTCATGTATACAAACAAACCCATCCACCCTTATCAACCTGCATGGCTTCTCTCAAACCATTAACTCCTCAACAAGAATAAATAAGCTTAATAATAAAGAAAGCATCCTTGACTGGATACTTATAAATAGTCCACAACAAAACTACACTTCAGGAATCCTCCCAGATGACCTTAGTGACCACTCTCTAACATATATTATCAGACATAAAAGTAATTGTACTATCCCTACATCAGTCAGATCATCTCGCAGCAAAAAACATTTTGACCCCAAATTGTTTCAAACTGAACTTAAGCAATGCAATTGGTCACCTCTTAGGTCTCTCCCTATTAATGAAGCAGTTAATTACTTTAATACCACCTTCCTGGCAATCCTGGAACATCATGCTCCAATACGATCCATTAGAATGAAAATGAAATCAGCCCCATGGCTCTCAAAAAATACTAGGAAGCTAATCCTTAGTAGAAATAAAACCTGGGCAAAATGGCGTAACACAAAAAACCTAAATGACCACCAATCTTTTAGATAGCAAAGAAATATGACAAAAAAAGCTATTCTACAAGATAAAAATAACTTTTATACTCAATTGCAACAATCATCCCCTCACCTATCACAAAAATTCTGGTCTTCTATCAACACACTAATATCCCCTGGAAAAGTAGCTACACCTAATCCTTCAGGTTCTAATCCTGATTGCCCAAGGCAAACAGCTAATACCTTCAATACTTTCTTTACTTCTGCTATACTTAATCTAGCTAATCAACAAAACCCTGATACCTCCAAACTTCCCACTCCTACCTCCACTCCCCCCCCTTTCCACCTCAAACCTATATCCACTTCATATATCTCTGCCCTGTTACAGAAATTAAAACCTTCCACCCCCTCAGCTGATAAACTACCAGCTGAATACCTGCAAATTGGAGCAAAAGCCATTGCCTACCCCATCTCCATATTGATTAATAGAACCATAGAAGAAGGCACTATTCCATCACTCTGGAAAATCTCACACATCATTCCTCTTTTCAAAGGTGGAGACTCCATTGAGTTTTCCAACTTCCGCCCCATAGCATTACTATCTCCACTTGCAAAAATTATGGAGAAATGCATACACAAACAATTACTTACCCATCTACTTTGTCACAATCTTCTAGCTGACTGCCAACATGGTTTTAGGCCATTCCATAGTACTACCACAGCCTTACTATCCTTTACTGACTGTATCAATAATAACCGCAACAAAAATATTCTTTCCTCAGCATTTTTCGTAGACCTGTCCAAAGCCTTTGACATGGTCAACCATCAACTTCTAATCCACCGATTGAAGTCCCTCTCTCTTGACCACCTAGCTATAAACTGGTTCACATCCTATCTGGAAAACCGAAAACAAGCTGTTCTTTGGAATAACCAACTTTCTGAACTCCTCCCCACCTCTATAGGTGTCCCTCAAGGCTCTATCTTAGGCCCTCTACTGTTTTCCATTTTCATAAATGACCTTCACCTAGCTACCCCAGATACAACTTGCATTCAATATGCAGACGACACTACCATCAGTTGCTCTGGTTCCAACCAAACTGAACTTCATTTCCTCACACAAAAAGCCTTCACCACTATAGAGCAATGGTTCTCTAACCACTGTCTTCTCCTTAACCCAAATAAAACTAAACATCTGCTTTTTGCACCCTCCCACTTATCTCCCTCCTTTAATTTCTCACTCTCATCTAATAATGGTACGCTAATCTCTCCTGATCTCAGCACCAAACTCTTAGGAATTACAATTGATAACCAATTAAAATTTGACTCTCACATAAACTCCACCATAAAATCCACTAACAAAAAACTAGGATCTCTCTATAGAATCAAATCTTTTCTGACTCCTGAAGCCAGAACCACTATAGCTAGAACACACTTAATCTCCACCTTATTATATGCCTCCCCCATATACACTAATCTTTCTAAGCATAATCTTAACAAACTAGCTACAGCATTTAACCACATTGCCAGATTTGCCACAAACTCTCCATACAGGACTCATCACTGTCTCAATCTCAAAAAACTAGGCTGGCTGGAATTACCTCACCTGATACAATTCTACCAACTTACAATGGCCCATAAAGCCCTATACCACCCTGACAACACTCCAATGCTCTCCTCCCTCATTAAATCATACAATAATCTGGGGAAACTGTGCTCCTCTAACAGAATGCTGATTCATACTTCCTTTTCAAATAACGTAGCTGGTGACACTATATTTTCTAATTCTGTTGGCAAAATATGGAATCTACTACCACAAAACCTTACTACCATAACATCACTCCCACTATTCAAAACTAACTTAAAACTATTTCTCACTAACCGCTGGCTATGCTCCTGCAATAAGCCTGACTAAACAGCTTATTTGACTCTTTAAGCTAACCTTCTCTGCTTATTTTCCTAACTCTGTCTCTCCAGAGTATTTATTCTCCATGTCTGAGTGCATTAGACATTTTTTTCCTTTTCTTACATACTATTTTTCTGGTCTCATAAATTACTACCCATCTGCTTTCTCTAACTTTACTTTTTTAGCCCTCTTCAATGTAATTTGTTATTTTCTGCATGATCATAGTGTGTTTTTTATTATTATTATTTAGTGTGTGCTTTTAATATTATTATTACCACTTAGATGAATAGCTTTTAGTAGTATGTTAGCGGAGCTTTTCTCCTCGGGCCTCCACTGAAAATGGACATGTATCCAGCTGGACTAGCCCGGTCAACAAATGTAAAATAAATAAAATAAAAATGTTTAAGACCCTTTATCCTCTTGGTGAGGAACTTTTGGGGTCTTTCCAACTGCTGCAGGTGTCGGGTGAGATACATCCCAAATGGGGCATTGTACTCAATCATTGGCCTGATAAGAGAAGAGTACAGGGGCACAATGACCTCTCTTGATCTAGATGTGAAACCCTTCATGATAAGGTGGGCAATATAGAAGGTCTTCCTAACCACTTTGGCAATGTGAGTGTCAAATGAGAAGTTACTGTCAACCTGGGTCCCTAGGTCCCTGATTACCTCTTCCATACTTAATGGATTACCGCCTATGTGGTAATTTGTCGGTACCTTGTTTTTCCCAAAGGGTATGACTATACATTTTTTGGCGTTTAGCTTAAGGCCATGGCTCTGGCACCAATTATCCATTTCTATGAGGCCTCTCTGAAGGATGTTTGTGTCCGCTGGAGTATCAATTATGGCGCCCAGTTTGCAGTCATCTGCGAACTTTGTCAGTCACAATCCTCCTATGTTTGCCTGTACCTCGGAAAAATAAATGCCGAACAAGAGGGGTCCCAGGACTGAGCCCTGTGGGAGGTTACTAGGCTAATGGCCCTGGGGACCTTACAAGCCTAGCCAAGAGTTTATCCCCAAAAAAGAAACCTCAGTCAGCACCTGTCACCCCCTGTCAATGAGGGACAAAGGTGGAACCCCTGAGACAAATTTGTGGTTTCCCATCCACTCATCAAGGTTGTGCTTGAAGAAGCTCAGTAAGGTACTCTGTTTGATATGGGAAGTCTATTCCAGAGATGGGGACGCCACTGGGAGACAAACCTGTCTCTCCAGCAGGTTTTGTTGATGTTACATAATAGATTTAGGCCTATCAAGTGGGTAATGCGTGAGGAGTTAGACATTTTTTTTATAATACAGAAAATCTTTTAGATGCTTGCATTTCTAGAGGCAAAGGCTTTTACCCATATTTTACATGCTACCAAGCTAGGCTCAAGAACTGATACATTATTTTGTCATCTGATATATTGCAGCTAATAAAATTTATCAAAATGTATTTTATTCCTTGGATGGATCATTTTGTCATATGTATTACATTTGAGAGAAAGATAGATATTTATTTGCCTAAGAAAAGGAAGATGCCTGCATCATGGTTTCTATCAAAGGACTTTGTTACCTATATATGTGGTCAGATTGCTAATTTTTGGACAGACACTGATTATGTGGTGGTTTCTTTCAATTTAAAATGGGGCGCCTTTAAAGATTCTTTATATAATTTTAGGAAAACATGCATTATTAAGTTTATGTTAGTTGAAAGGAAAAAAATTACAAGATATTGAGGGTTGAGGCAATATATTATATCACTAGCTATAAATTGTGACAAATGTTTTCCTTTCTGGAGAGTAGAATTAAATTGTATCTGCCATCTTCATAATATTTAGACCAATTCCTGAGGACTGTAACATTTAAGAATAATTATTTTCAGTTTGATAATATAGGGAGATATTTAGAATCACAAATTTGAGGAGTTCAGGCTAGAAATGCTATTTTCCAGCTACAACATGGAAATAGTAATTTAACAAATGATTTAGAAGAAATTGATGGTATATTTTAGGGAAATGTATATATAGATATATATATAGATATATATATATATATATATATGTGTGTATATATATATATATATATATATATATATATATATATATATATAGAGAGAGAGAGAGAGAGAGACACATATATATATATATGTATGTGTGTGTGTCTATACACACACATACACATATATATATAGATAGATAGCTATAGATGTATATATATATATATATATATATATATATAAGTACCCAAGCAGCATATCCAGCACTCGATCACAGGAGACATAGGCAGCAGTTAGTTCAAGCTTTATTGCTTTACACGATCCCCCAAACCGGTATCGCTACTGAGAGCGTCATCAGTGAGTACAGAAATGCGTAAGTGTACGCTATTTATAGGAGACTTGCTGTTTGCATCTCTTAAAGTGACACAATCACAACACTAACCCCACAGACATATGTAACACAATCAGACCAACCTTCCACAATTCAAAAAGTGCATAAACATATATATATATATAAAAAACATCTATACTAAGTAATGATCCATATATAACAATTATATTGAGAACTATGTATGGAATGTTAAACAATGAATAAACTAACACCACTATATGCATGTATAAAACTAGATAGACTCCGTACTTACAGATGTTCAAAAAATCTAATTTACAGATGTCCTCTAGCAAAGTACTATACATATTTTGCTGGTCTATACCCCATTTCACCAATGATCATTTAACCCGGGTTTAAAAAATGCTCCCAGGTTTACAATCCATCTACGTTCTTTCTCCGTAAGAAGTTGGTGTCTTAAGGGTTCACTAACTGTATCATTGGTAAGCATATCTATCCCTACAAAAACAAAATGGGACCCTGAATGAACCAAAGTATGTTTGAAAAGGGCACTCCGAGTACGCTTGCATTTAATATCACTTATATGCAAGGCTATCCTTTGTTTTAGACTACATGAAGTCTGCCCTATATAAAAAGCCCCACATTGGCAAACGGCCATATAGATCACCCATGAACTGGTACATTTGATATGTTGTCTAATATCATAAACTTTACTTGTATTAACTGATGTGAAGGAATTTGTCCTAGAGACCACCTTACAAAACTTGCAATTACCACAAAAAGTACTACCAGGCCTCCCTATGCTACTTTGTGTACTAGCATGGACTGGTTTCTTAAAGCCAGAAAAATATTGGCCCAGTGTCTTGCCCCGTCGATAACCAAACTGACAATTTTCCTTAACTATATTAGAAAAGAAAGGATCTCTATTAAGAACAGGCCAATATTTGGATATAACTTCTCTGATTTTAAATGTATTCGAAGCATAAGTGGTGATAAATCTAATATTTTGTGATTCCCTATTATGATCTTGGTCTTGCCTAAGAGCATTGTCCTATCTTGTTGTTTACCTTAATGATAAGCTTTCTTAACTAAATTGGCTTGATAACCCCTATCTCGGAATCTATGTTTAAGGCCTGTTGCTTGTCTCTCAAAGTCCCCAGGGCTGGAGCAAATACGTTTAATTCTTTGAAATTGTGAAGCTGGAATGTTTTTAATAACATGGGCAGGATGACAACTTGTTGCATGCAAAAATGAGTTCTTAGAAAAAGGTTTTCTATATAATGTGGTCACAACAGTACCATCCAATACCTTAGTGACATTGATATCTAAAAAATCCACTGTAAACAAATCTAATTTACCTGTGAATTGAATGCCAAACTCATTGTGGTTAAGATGACCTACAAACTGATCCCATTCCAAGCTAGTACCATTCCATATAGCCCAACAATCGTCTAGGTATCTGCGCCACATTATCAATTGTGTGTTGAATGGAAAAGTAGTTTTATATATATATTCTACTTCAAAAAAACCCATAAAGAGGTCAGCATATATAGGGGCAAAAGTAGCCCCCATTGCTGTACCTTTGCTTTGCAGATACCATTCTGTTTGAAATTGAAAAACGTTATGCTCCAACACCAATCTGAGAATATTAAGTATGAAATCCATTTCTTCCTTGTTGTATACATCAGCCTGTTGCATCCAGTATTTTATTGCCCTGATGCCTCCCTGATGGGGAATGCTGGTATACAACGATTGTACATCGAGTGTTCCTAACTGGGCCTCTTGTGGAACTTGCAAATCATCCATCAGTATCAAAAACTCTGTACTGTCCTTGATTCTTGCCCTAACCAGTGGTAATAAAGGTTTTAATTTGAATTCCAGATATTCAGAAAGGGGCTCTGTTAAAGATCCACGTCCTGCCACTATTGGCCTCCCTGGTGGTTTTATGAGTGTCTTATGAATTTTTGGGACTAAATAAAAATATTGGTGTCGAGGTATATCCACTATCAATTGTTTGTATAACCTGTCATCAATAATGCCCCTTTTTAAAGCCCTATTAAGATATCTGTCTATGGTATTCTTGAAATCTAAGGTGGGGTCAAAAGGTAGTTTAATATAGGAAATGTTATCATTAAGCTGTCTCAACGCTTCCATGATGTACTCCTCCTTTTCCCATATAACTATAGCACCACCTTTATCTGCCCCTACTATGACTATATCATTATTACTAGTTAAAGAATGTAAAGCTGCATGTTCAGTCCTAGATAAATTATGTGTAAAATTAACAAAAATCTGTGACTGATTGAGCTGTAAGTCATGCATAACTAAATTTTCAAAGGTTTTTACCACACTGTTATAGGGAGGCTGAAAATCAGATTTCTTAAAATGAAAATGCTGACTGCTGTCTATATCTTCAGCCTGCCCTTGGTGTGCAAAAAAATATTTTAAATTTAAACTCCTTGAAAAATGCTTTAAATCTTTAATGATGTCAAAATGGGACACAAAAAAAGAAGGCACATAACCCAAACCTTTGTTCAATACTTGTATTTCACTGGCTTGAAAAGTATATTTGGACAAATTTATGACCAGGTTATTAACATCATCAACAACAAAAACTGTTTGGGTTTGCTATATATATCTATATCTATCTATATATATATATATATATATATATATATATATATATATATATATATATATATATATATATCTAGAGAGAGAGAGAGAGAGATACCCACATATATATGTATGTATGTGTGTGTGTCTATACACACATATATATAGATAGATATATATAGATAGATAGATAGCTATAGATGTATATATATATATATATATATATATATATATATATATATATATATATATATATATATATGTAGAGAGAGAGAGAGCTATACACACATATATATGTATGTATGTGTGTGTGTCTATACACACACACACACACACACACACACATATATATATATATATATATATATATATATATATATATATATAGATAGATAGATACCTATAGATGTGTATATATATATATATATATATATATATATATATATATATATATATATATATAAATGGATCTAGGACTTTTGATCGAAAGATCAAAAGTCCGAATCCATTACGGTTGGGCATACTTACGCGAAAGTGCTTTTCACTGAAGAAGCACTTTCGCATAAGTATGCCTGTTTCGGAGGTTGTACTATGGTGCGGATAAGGGAAAATTCCCTTTTTCAACTATAGTGCGTTCTCGGAGGGAGAATATTAAAGTAGGGGGGTGTGCAGGGGGGCTTCCCCCCTGCAAAAACGTTAATTTATAGTTTTCTTTGTGTAACGCATTTTCACAAAAGCGCTTTTTCGATGAAAGCACTTTCGTTAAAGTGTACTCAATGGGAATGGATTTGGACTTTTGATCTTTCGATCAAAAGTCCTAGATCCATATCTATGTATATAGATATGTGTGCATGTGTGTGTGTTGGTCTAATAATATTTATGAGAAGGAAGCTTGGTTGAGATCCACATCTAAGCTGAAAAAGCAAATTGAGAAACCACAGGTGACTTTCCACGACATTAAAGATGCAATTATGACTTTAAGACCAAATTCAGCACTGAGTCTCGATGGCAATATTGTTGAGTTTAATCAAACGTTTTGTGACAACCTTTCCCTTTTTTGTTGAAAGTGACACTTTTAATGACTGTTCCAAGTTGGGGTATATCCAGTTAGATGAAGCTGGCATAGATAGTCTTAATTAAGAAAGAAGGTTAAGATGGTCTAAAAGCTGAACATTGTCATCCTATTTCATTATTAAATTCTGATTATAAAATAATAGCAAAGGCAATAACATTTAGATTGCTACCATATTTAGATAAGTTTCATCACCTTATGCAACTTGTCTTCTGTCCAAACACAAGAATGGCTGATACTAATTATATTCTTCTGTTATTGTTCATGCTGAACACAGCAAAACCTGACTGGATTTGATCAAATTTGTTGCATCAAATGAATTTTATCTGATTAATAGAGACTATTTATGGACTGCTTTTTAATATTATGAAGCATCTTTGCCTTTAATTACAACAGTTCCAAATTTGTACTCACAAACAGAAGATTATCTTTTGATCAGAATATTTGTTTTGCAGGTGGTTTAGAAGATTAATGAGTTGCTAGTGAGCTGTTTTCTGCAGTCCAGAGGGGCAAGGTTTGATTCCCTCAGCCTCCATTGACTAACTGTGTGACGCTGAGCAAGTCATTTAACCAGCTACCGCTCCTGGTCTGAGTCTGGAAAAGGTTCATGCAGATCAGTGTTCTACCCTGGAAAACAAACACAATAAAATTAATTCTACTAATCTTAAGAATACGATATTACCTAGTGGTATTTTGAAGACAGCTGTAATACAAGGTTGCCTTCTGTCTGCAAATCTTTTTGCTATGACAATAAATCCATTACTTTATAAACTACACAAAGTATTTTTGATAACATCTACACTCAGAGAAGAACAATTTTTGAATGATTTTGCTGATGACTTTATTACAGATAAACGTAACCAGGATATGAATATGATCAAACAAAAAAAAATTGATAATATATGTAATTATGAAATGTCAGAAATGATTCCACTATACCAACTTAATTCTATCAGGATTTGTTGCTTCAATAAGTTATAGCTGTTAATGTAAAACATTTTTGAGTTTATTAAGGCAAAATGTGATCAATTAATTCAAATATCTTCCATTTATTTACAGAAAATGTTGGATAATTTGAATAAAATTGAAAACATATTTTTTTTCTTTGTTAGAAAAGATTAATATAATAAAAAATGACAATTTTTGCCTCTAATAATCTTCCTTTTACAAAATCTGTTAGTTTCTCAGAAGGAAGAATACATTTCACAAATCAACATAAAAATAGTTATGTGTTATGGACAGGAGGTGTTCCTATAATACCTTGGTGAGCAATAACAGCTCCAAAACTAAGGGGCTGTGACTGAGCATGTTTGCAGATGACTGCAAACTTACACAGACCAACAACTGGTGTCTTAGTCATGGTCTCAAAGAAATGCATTGTCATTTCTTTCGGTAAAATCAGCGTCCCTTCACACTATCAAATTAACAACAATATCTTATGTACCTATGAACTGGTAAGGGATCTGGGATCACAAGTAGACTGTGACCGCAACTTTGACTACAGTGTGTCTACTGTAGTGAGGAAGGTCTTCTATGTAGCACACTTGATTAGCAAGGGCATCACCTCTACAACAACAGAGGTCATAACCCGTCTATACTCGTCACTAATTAGGCCCATAATTTTGAGTATAATGCCGCTTTTGGCATGAACCACACAAAACACCTGCAGCAATTGGAGAGACCTCAGGGGTTTCTAACAATGAAAAACAAGGGACTCCAGCACCTGCCTTACATGGACTGACCAAGTCTCTGTCACTATACTGAGTATCATAGACTTCTAAGGGGAGAGTTATGCCTGGCATACAGAGCAATCTTTGACCCAAACCTAATGACTTTGCTGCACATCCATAAATCAAATGAAACTAGAGCTACCAGTTCCAGAGACCTAAATATGGCCTGTGACTTGAATAGGATGTGCTGGAGGGACAGATTTGTCTCCCAGAGACTGCCACATCTTTGGAATAGGCTGACAATTGATGTGAAGTGGTCAAGTGGATGGGGCACTGTAAATTTGTATTGGGGATAGTGCCCACAACCCTCCTGGACATGGGTAGTCATTACTAAATACAATCTGGGGTATTGACTACAGTTTCTATGGTATTACATTGGGATGAAATTGCTAGCCTTGAAATGACCTCTGGGTTGATAGCCTAGTAACCTCTATGATCCTATGATCCTAAAGATCAAGGGGGATTGATTTACCTGATCAACATTGATATGTCATAGCTTGTGCTACAGCTAAATTAAGAAATATTCAGTATAGCAATAATGTTGTTTATGAGATAATTAATTCCAAAATTGTAAATAATAAATGTCCTCTGTTTAGATTATTTGTAATATATTCATCTAATTTTAAGTTGTTTGACTATTTTAAACCTATTATTTCACAGATGTTGGCATTGAGACATTATATTCAGCTACATTGGGATAATCATGTTATATTTTACTACGTTCCTTTAATAAGATGTCTGATTCCAAATCTGGGTAATTTGTCATGGTCAGAGGACAAGATCCAAAGTCAGATGAAACTGGTATTAATGGATAAGTTGAGGGATGAAATAACGAAGATGTTTTCATGGACTGGATGATAATTCAGATAGAAAAGAAATTTTAAAGGTAAAGAAGAAGATAGCCTTTTTATATAAAAGTCAATCCAATATTAATCTGATTAAATTATTTCACTTACCAAATTGGGCATCCTCTTTACTTTGGGAAATAATAACTCAATTCCATCCAGCTTTTGTACAGAGGGTGCAACATATCTTATTACTGACTATGTGTGCTGTATGAAGTAGAATTCACAATAAATGTTGCTTGCTCAAACATTCCTAAATGTCACACTGTTCTTATTATAAAAGCTGCTCTTTGAATTACTCGTAAATATTAAAACTTTTATGTAATCATGACATTTCCTTTCATAAAGCCATCTTGTAATATTCACTGTGATAAGCATACCTGCTTCTATGTAAATATTTGATGTAATTCTCAGACTGTCATCTTTAACACTGTAGTTTTGCCCAACTAGCTCACATCACAGCTAAAATGGCTCAGTTGATCTGTCCACTTACCCTGTTACCAAAACTCAATAACTAGGTTGAACTGAACATGTTTGTGACAAATCAGCAATTGTATGGAGTTTTATTCCCACTGTTGTCACCAAAATATATGAAAGCATAGGCTTTAAATCTGCTAGCAACAAATAAATGTGTAGTATAAGCAAGGTATGGTCTTTCAAGCCACACTACTGCAACTCGGTTAGTATATGAGGGTTATTGGTCACTGGAGTATACAGAACATGCAAATTGCTGCTTTGAGTAATGGTAGCACCTACCACAGCCAAATAAGCTTTACACTGTATAGTAGATCTGCTTTTGTATGCCAACAATAAGGTATGAAATGTGAAGGTAGTAGGTGCTTGTATTTTGTTTTAATTCTTCTGTTTTATTTTTTGCTAACTAAAACAATCTGATTAAAAGCTTGTGGGGTATGTATTTATACCTGATGATTAGTGACTGGAAGCAAAAATCAGCCTCACCCTTCCCAAAATGATTAAAACCGTTTGTTTAGTGTTCTTTTCTAGTTTTTTTTTTTTTTTTTTTTTTGGTTTTTGCTGGCATTGAGGTAAGAAGAGTAAAAGTAGTAACTGATAGCATTTTGAGTTATTTTAACTTTTTATGTCTTTTTTAACTAAAAGAAGCCGACAAGAAGCTAAATGATAGAAAATGTTGGAATGAGCCTCATTAATAGTACAATTAAAAGTGACATCCAAAGTAAGAGAGTTTTTATTCATTTGTGATTTCCACATGAAACATCAAGTCAGACTTTATCATCTATAAATAAGAATGAGATTATAGAAACATGTATACCTGGAGGGAGACTGGTGAAACTTTCCAGAATGTACAGGAGACTACTTAATGTGAAACATGGTTGTAACACGATTACAGTGATAGCTGGGACAAATTATTTAAAATAAGTGGGCCTTATTAATAGTACAATTAAAAGTGACATCCAGAGTAAGAGAGTTTTTATTCATTGGTGAATTCCAAATGTTAAATAAATAAAAATAAATAAATAAATGTACAAGAGACTACTTAATGTGAAACATGGTTGTAATGTGATTACAGTGATAGCTGGGACAAATTATTTAAAATAAGTGGGCCTTATTAATAGTACAATTAAAAGTGACATCCAGAGTAAGAGAGTTTTTATTCATTGGTGAATTCCAAATGTTAAATAAATAAAAATAAATAAATAAATGTACAAGAGACTACTTAATGTGAAACATGGTTGTAATGTGATTACAGTGATAGCTGGGACAAATTATTTAAAATAAGTGGGCCTTATTAATAGTACAATTAAAAGTGACATCCAGAGTAAGAGAGTTTTTATTCATTGGTGATTTCCAAATGTTAAATAAATAAAAATAAATAAATAAATGTACAGGAGACTACTTAATGTGAAACATGGTTGTAATATGATTACAGTGATAGCTGGGACAAATTATTTAAAATAAGTGGGCCTTATTAATAGTACAATTAAAAGTGACATCCAGAGTAAGAGAGTTTTTATTCATTGGTGAATTCCAAATGTTAAATAAATAAAAATAAATAAATAAAAATGTACAAGAGACTACTTAATGTGAAACATGGTTGTAATGTGATTACAGTGATAGTTGGGACAAATTATTTAAAATAAGTGGGCCTCATTAATAGTACAATTAAAAGTGACATCCAGAGTAAGAGAGTTTTTATTCATTGGTGATTTCCAAATGTTAAATAAATAAAAATAAATAACTAACGTACAGGAGACTACTTAATGTGAAACATGGTTATAATGTGATTACAGTGATAGTTGGGACAAATTATTTAAAATAAGTGCCACTTGAGCATATGAAGGAGGCTATCATGAAAATTCAAGCTAGTTATATGAAAAAAGTTAAAACTAGCATTTTGAGAAATTCCACGTTGCCCCACTTTTTCAAGATATATTCACTAAGGCAAAACTGTTTAATACATGGCTTTCTAGACAAGCCTACTTACAAAGGATACATAGTCCACACAACATGGGAAGAAATGAGTTATGATTATGAAATGTTTTTACACGGTTTGTTGCACTTCAGTAAAACAGGCAACCAGTATATGACTAACACTCTAAGGAACATTCTGAAGGAATGTTTTAGGATACAGGAAAGACATAAGAAAAAGCAGGGTAGAAATGAAGGTTGTATAAAATGTCTACATACTAATTTAAAAAGAATAGTGAACAACAAGCTAGAACTGAAATCATATATGCAGAAGGCTAAATTAGAGATTGTGGTGTTAACAGAATGTTTGAATGCCAAATACTTCTTTACTAGTCTATACAACTACATTCTAATCAGAATAGAAAGAAAGGGGGCTAGATTATTAATGCTTATTCATAGTTCCATTGTAAACTTTGCATTGACAATCAAACCTGATGATGAAATTCTAATTGTTATAGTTAAAAAGATAACTCCATGGGGGAATTATAGATTATTAGTAGCTTGTTGAAGGCTGATCATGAACAAGAGGGAAATTCTAGGGGCTGACATAGTTAAAAAGTTGTACATGTTTATGTCTATTTTTGCCTCAATAAACATGTTGTTAATGTATGTTCTAATTCATGAGTAAACCACATTTAATTCATTCTTAGAAATTTTTACGTAAGTTTCACTCTGTAGCATACTTTTCATTCTATTCACATAGTCTTCTGTCTGAATTATTAGCAGTCCTCCCCTGTTGTCTGGTTTCATCACTCTAACAGCCAGTTTTTGTAACTCAATGAATGCTTGCCATCCTGTTTTGTCAGTATTGAAATCACTGTATTTCAATTTGTTATTAACTTATAAACAGTTCCTGAAATCTGTTTCACAAATTCTTTCAAAAAGTGCCACTGTGGGGGTGCATGACAGGGTTATAAGTACTTGCTATTCGAAAAACATTCTCATTCTACTCATGTTGTCCTACTAAAACTGCAAGGTTAACTTTCCTCATGAAAAGTTTAAGGTCTAATAAAGGTTTTGCCATGTCTGCATTACTTGCAGGTACAAAAGTCTGTCCTTTCGCTAAAAGTTCCACTAATTTGGGCTCTAACAAAAAACAAGAATAATTGCAGACTTTAAAGTCTTTCTTTTCATTCTGTATGATGTTACAGTACCTGTTTGCATTGTGAAATTCTGTATTTACATCCTCACCCTGCATCTGTTGTTGCCTCGTTGTGCCTCCCCTCTCTGAGGGTTGTGATTTTGCGCTTGGTTATGAAACTTTACAGCATGTTGTCCTTGACTGTTCGTGTTGTTTAGATGATTTTCAGATGTAGATGCTTGGTTATTCCTATTATTAATCCTTTTGCTTCTTCATGGGGAAACTAGTGAGCCCTGGCTGCCATTTATGCTAATGTTGGTCTCTGTCACCACATTTGCTTCTGTATTTAAATTAGCTCCTCATTGCTGCCAGTTTTGACCAATCGAATTCCATACTTGGAATGATGGCAGTTTAGGGTAGCTTGAACCTTTACTGTAGTCTGCGCTGTCCCTGTTCAGTTTTTTGAGTTTTGTAAAATGCAGTTTCTCCATGTGTTGATCTGTACTACTGACTGTTCTGTTATATTCAAAGCTGTACCGCTCAAAGTGGGCATCCGGTTGGGAGGGTGGCCTAATGGTTAAGGTGTTTGCCGTACAAACACAAGGTACAGGATTTGAATCTCACAGGGGATAATTGGCTAGGCTTAAAACGGCTTGCAAGGGTAGTTAGCCTAGTACTAACCTATGAACCTATGAATCCGCTTTTATTTCATTGTCTACATTTACAATATCTTTTGCTAAATTATCTGTGGAAATCTGATAGTGTTTTAACGTCAGCTCTAGTAGTTCAAGTCCATGTCTGTCAAACAATTTAATTAAATCTTGATGAAACACTGAACCCTTCTCAAGACCTGTCGGGTATTGCCAGACATGCTGTCCCTTAGGGACTATTCTTTCTTTTATGTACTCACGGAAATATATTTCAAGTTGCAGTTTTTTATGCTTTAAAGGTTTATAGTCCAATGTTTTTAAATTTGCTATGATACTGTTATTCCCCCCAGCCAGTTGCCCCTGTTGTACTGCTGATCCTTGGTTACTTAATATTAAAGGTTCAATTAACCAGGAAGTAATATTTGTAGCCTCAATAAGCCCTGTGGTTGTCACAGTGTTAGTTACTGTTCTGTTAATTTGCACAGTCTCAAAATGTACTGTAGAATTTTCACTCAGCATACCTAAGTCCTATTTGAGGTGGAAGGTGTTTCGGCTGAAAGGGTAGCACTGGACTGCCCTACCCTTATTTGGTTCACAGTGTTCTTGCTGTTCCTTGACTGATTTTGTGCCCCAACCTTGCCTAGTGAGTCCAGTCTTATTGTCAAGTCTTCTACTCATTGGGAAAGTAACCCCACAAGCATTGTTAAATTGCCTAAGTCCTTGTTTTGTGACAAATTTGTTTCAGTACTGTTAGTCCCCTCTGTAGCCATTTTACCACAACACACATGCTTTAACCAAAAAACAGGAAAGAGCCAACAATTCCTAAAGGAAACAAACAGCTACAGGGTCCACAGTTAAATCCACATAGCAGTAACTTGAAGTACCCTGAAGTAAAAGTTCCACACAATAAATCCACAAAGTGCCAACCATTTAATGAAGCACTTTTTGTCCTGCAGATTACAAGAACTTCTTCAGATAAAATAATACACCTTCCCACTGTGTTTAAAATTCACTCCACTTACATCATTTGTTCACTCTGAGCCAATTACTATTCCTTCCTCTACACAAGTTAAGTTGCATTAAGTTGCGTGGAATTTTTACTTCAAGTTACTGCTGTGTGGATTTAACTGTGGACCCTGTAGCTGCTTATTTCATTTAGGAATTGTTGGTTCTTTCCTGGTTTTTGGTTAAATCTTTTGGCTTATATTCCTTGACTATAGCATGGATACTTACACTGATCCTTCTGGTTCCACTCCCACATTTCCTAGAAAGCAAAAAAGCGTTTGCCAATGAGCCCTTACTGACTATGAAGGCTCAGTCTGTACCTCAAGCGATAGTGGATGAATCTACAGTGGCCATTGGTTGTCCCTCAAACCACTCACTTACTTCTCCAGCTTCCTCTAGTGTAGTTCTTTTGGCCAGCATGAATAGTGGGTCAACCACATCATTTTTGACTATTCTTCTGAATGTTTCAGGCATGGGAGAACCGTTTTTCTAGGTTTGAGAGACACTCTGGAAGATTCTTCAAGGGATAACTGAGGAAAGAGACCATTAGACCTGGCAGATGTCCTTCCTTTGAGTTGGTCTTCTTCCACAAGGGTCTCCTATTAAGAAAAAAAAAACAGAAGTCATTGTTTATCTCAAGAAGTAATTATAGTCAAGAAAGATGATTTTCTTACCTTAGCAAAGCATGCATTACATGCTGTTGATATCCTGAAGTCATTAGTGGTGAGCATCCCCTGAAAACAAATTCCTGAGCAAATTTGAGCTTATTCTCTTTAAAGTTCTAAAGGCCAGCTTTCTGATTGTGAAAAAATACAACTGCTTTTCCTCACATGGAGGAATTTTCTTTTAATCAGACAATAGCCAGGATGAATGAGACATTTTTACAGGAACAAACAGAGATTTCCCCTGAACTAAGGAGATTTTATGTCATGTTACAAATGGATATTCCTCTTTCCTCTCCCATCCCACCTATACTGCCAGCCCTGAAGGTTGTGTTGAATGCTGCCTGTAATCATCCTGTTACCCAGCCATCAGTCCCTAAAAAGCACATAAAATGAACAAGGTGCAACAAGCTAATACATTTTTTTACTCTCTTCTTAGATCTGACCCTCCTGAATTATCCACTGAATCTACTGGGAATAGATTGGTTTTGAACACCAACCCTTCACCAGGTGACCGATAGGGCAAGGTGTTAGAACATCTAGATGAGATAATGTTTTCTTCTTCCAGTTTAGCTTTCAGAATTCTCATATAGGATATATATACATCCATACCATCCATTTATAATCATTTAAAAAAAATCAATTGTGCCAGTAGAACAAAGGGGTAATAAAAGAAAGTCATGTGGAACAGAGGATCATTTGTTGTTAAATAAAGTCATAG
Source organism: Protopterus annectens (assembly GCF_019279795.1). Taxonomy (NCBI): domain Eukaryota; kingdom Metazoa; phylum Chordata; order Ceratodontiformes; family Protopteridae; genus Protopterus; species Protopterus annectens. Next base: position 1,613,913,337 of record NC_056725.1, read on the forward strand.
TGGAGAACTGTAAAAAGGGGAAGACTCTATGTATATTATGGATTGACTACAAAAAAGCATTTGATAGTATCCCTCATTCATGGATAGAAGAGTGCTTAAAAATGTATAAGATACACCTCACACTGATTGACGACATTACAGTGACCATGAAATACTGTCAGACCACTTTGCAATTAAGCCATGATAAAGGACAGATTGTTATCCCAGGGATAAAAATTCAAAGGAGGGATATTCCAGGGTGACTCTCTCTCTCACCATTACTATTCTGCCTTGCCCCTAATCCATTAAGCTGTTTACTCAACAGCTTAGGGCATGGCTATAATTTGTTTCCTAGTAAACAACAAAGTGTAAGGACTTTTCACCTTCTCTTTGTTGATAATTTAAAACTGTATAGCTCATCAGATGAGGAACTGAAAGCAAAGCTGCAAGCTGACAAAACTTTTTAAGATGATATAAGAATGTCATTTGGTCATGATGAATGTGCAAACGCAACCTTTAAAGTAGGAAAACTGCAACACCAGGAAAACATCAGTTTGGGACAAGATTGTGATATAAAAGAACTTGAGCAAGAAGGAGTGTATAAATATTTAGGAACTGATGAAGGATCAACAATAAAACAAGAACCAGTGCATATAAAACTTAGTAAGGATGCTTCATAAGACTTAAATTAATCCTGAAAACAGCACTGACATCTAGGTACAAAATCCAAGCTATAAACCAATTTGCTCTTCCTGTCCTAGCTTACAGTTTTGGAGTTACTGACTGGCCCCGAAACATGTTGGATAGATTAGATAGAAAAACAAGAAGGATGCTTCATGCTCACCAAATGATTTATAAAAATCAGTGCATACCAAGATTATATATTCCCCCTCCTGAAGGAGAATGGACCTCCTTGAAATTGATTATATGTGTATAGCTGCAATTGTGGGACTTCACACATGTCTGCTGACCTGACAAGACCCAAACATAGTGAAAGTTTTGAAACATGAGGAGAATAAAAATAAGATGACTTATCTGTTTAATCTACCAGAAGCTTATCAGCATCAAACAGGAATGGAAATCAAACCAGAAGTAGATAAAAATCAGGCAGCAACTGAACGTGCCAAAAAACAAAAGAAAAAATATAAGGTGAAGGATCAGATGAGAAGGCAAGAAATGTGGAAAAAGCATAAATATAGTTGCAAGTATAGAATACTTCTGGAAGAACCTCATGTTGATCAGGATCAAATGCAGGAATGGCTAAGGTGAGGCAAATTCAAACCAAGGGATGAAAGGTTAATACTTGCGGCCCAATATAGTGGGCTGCATACACGTTGGTTTATAAAGTACATTGAATATGTGGGAGAAACAGACAAATGTAGGTTTTGTAAAACGAAATTGGAAACAGTTGCACACCTTGTTGCGGGTTGCGACATACTAATGGCAGAAGGACTATATACTGAAAGGCATAATAATGTGGAGAGACTGTTGCACTTGGGATTCTGCAAACATTATGGTACTGAAGTGGCTGAAAAACACTGGAAATATGAGCCACAAAGTATCATAGAAAATGAAGAAGTCTACATCACATGGGATCATGCATTACCAACAGTTGAAAAGACAGATGTTAGAAAACTGGATATAGTGGTCCAAGAAAAGAAGACAAGAGTAACTTTGATCATTGAAATTGTCACACCCAGTGACTATAGTGGCTTGCATACAGAGAGACACAAAGTCATAAAATATCAGGATCTGAAGGCAAAAACGAGAGCAATGTGGAAGAAAGATACCCAGACAGTTCCAATAGTAGTAGGAGCAACGGGTCTTATAAAAAAGAATTTACAATTGTATTTAGATGTGTTACCAGTACATCTAACTCCATACGAACTGCAGAAGGAGTCATTATTGGGCACATTGCGGGTGCTGCCAAGAGCACTACTGGCTGACATCAAAGATTAAAACTAATTTCATGAACTTTAATCGTACTTTTATTTAAGAATGGGGTCCATTCCCATTATGATATTAGAAACCCAAAAGAAATTAAAAAAGATTGAATCCATAACATCCATACAGGTGGAAGTTTATGCTTTGTTATACAGATAGTCTGAGGGAACTAGCTACTTTCAAACCCTTGCAGAACCTGCTGCCCCTTATTCCTCCAGTGAGTTAGATGATAACACTGAACCTGAAAGATGCTTATTACCACACTCCCTTAGTCTCAAGCTTTGTGAAATAAGTAACGTCCTCTGCTTCTCAGTCACAGTTTTCAGTTCTTTGCATTACTCTTTCTGTTATCTACAGCTCCAAGGGTGTTGGAATGAAATGGAATGAAATGCCTTGCTCCAGTCATAGGTTATTATAGCAATAACCCACGCCTGGGTGTGGGTAATGCGGGATTTACCCACGGTTGGCATGGTTTGGTCCCGAGGGCGAAGCCTTAGGGACCAAACAAAGACAACCGTGGGTAAATCCCACATTACCCACACCCAGAAGTGGGTTATTGCTATTATACTATGACATTATTTAAGAAAAGAAACAATTACTTTTCTTAAATAATGGCATTGTATAATGCCTCTTTGATGCCCTTCCGCAGCTGCCTGGCATCCGTGGCAGTTCTGATGTACTGCGCATGCCTGCGCAGTACATCAGAGCTGGGGCCAAAAGCAATGGAGAAAGCAAGATCTCCGTTGCTTTTTTACTGTTTCGCTATGTTAAATGGGTTTAACATAGCGAGGCAGCTTTAAAATAAGCAACGGAGATGTCCGTTGCTTATTTTAAAGCTGTCTCGCTATGTTAAACCCATTTAACATCTCAAAAAAATAAAAAGCACCGGAGATCTTGCTTTCTCCGTTGCTTTTTTTTTAAAACCTGTCTTGCTATGTTAGATGGGTTTAACATAGTGAGACAGCTTTAAAATAAACAACAGAGATGTCCATTGCTTATTTTAAAGCTGTCTCGCTATGTTAAACCCATTTAACATAGCGAAACAGTAAAAAGCAATGGAGATCTTGCTTTCTCCGTTGCTTTTTGTTTTAAAACCTGTCTCGCTATGTTAGATGGGTTTAACATAGCGAGACAGCTTTAAAATAAACAACGGAGATCTCCGTTGCTTATTTTAAAGCTGTCTCGCTATGTTAAACCCATTTAACATAGAGAGACAGGTTTAAAAAAAAAGCAACGGAGAAAGCAAGATCTCCATTGCTTTTTACACACTGTGTCGCTATGTTAAAGGAGTTTAACATAGCGAGACAGCTTTAAAAAAAGCAACAGAGATCTCCGTTGCTTTTTTTAAACCTGTGTCGCTATGTTAAAATATTTTAACATAGCGAGACAGTGTTTTAAAAAAAGTCTTATACTAATGGAAAAAGTCCGGGCGACCGGACCTTTTTCCATTAGTATAAGTCGATTTACAACGTGCACTCTGGCCAGTCAGCGTGCACGTTTTGGAATATTAATGGGGGGTCATGGTATAATGCAGAGTAAATACCATTCACACTTTCCTTATTTAGACTACTGATTTTTCTTTGCAGAGTCTTTATCGAGATGTCAGGAGTCATTAACTTGGGATACTATTCATTTAGTCTGTCTGATCCAGAGAATGTCAGATCTAACCCACAGAATTAGTGCTCCATCCTTAAGTCCCTTAAAAAAAATCATACTTCCCATAATACATGTGTCTCCCATTTACTTCAGATCTCTTTTGCTGCCTTTGCAACTTACTGATCTGATCTGGGCCAGGTAAGTACTCCACCTCATTCGGTTATCTTATTTGGTGTTAGAGAATATTTGCCAAAAGTGTATGCTTTTGAAAGGTGTTCTGTTTCAGTTAGTGTGAAAAAAAAATTTGTGTTGTTTTTGGGGAGGTTAGCTGCTGGAAGAATTAGTGCTTCTTATCATTGTTTATTAGTTTTTTTTTTTTTTTTTTTTTACTTGGTTGCGTAGCTGTTTATACTTTTGTAATTTTGGTGATTTTTGTTTTTTGCCAACTTTGTCTCTTGTTACTAATAAGTTTTTGGTAGGCTTGGTTAGTCAGGGAGCATGATTAGTTTTATCCTTTTTGTGCAGAGTGAGGCTAGGATGTTATGGGCATTAAGGAATATTTTGTTAAAATGGTAGATGGCATCATCTTATGGCAGGGTTTTATGTATGCACCAGTTTAGTGATTTTATCATTGAACTGAATTGGTGTTGGTTGAAGTTAGATCATTTGCATGAGGTTCTATTGATGTGGTGTTTGGATCTGTGGGTCATGGTTGTGTTTGTATAGGTGGGTAGGTGGTCACTTAAGTTATTTGGCAGGGTTCCAGAGTTGTAGCATTTGCGGGGATCTGAAGCTAGGATCCAGTCAAGAACTGATCCTTGGTTGTTATTTTGTAGAATTCTAGTTAGAGCAGAGATGAGTTGAGTAAAGCCATGTAGGTTTATGCTATTGTTGGGGTAGTCAGAGTTTAGGTTTTGTTAGTTTATGTTGATATCCCCCATGATGATGGTTTCCTAGGATATGTTTTGAGAGATCCAGGATAGAATGTCTTCTAGTATAGGGGTATTTCCTGGTGGAATATATAGGACTGTGATGCATATTTGTTTGGTGTTACTGATTTTTATGGATGCTAAGAGAATTTTAGCATTACCAAAGGAGGGAATGGGTTTGGGATACGAAAGTAAGGTGAGAGTGTTGGGATGGATTAAGGGTGCACCTCCCCTTTTTTACAAGTTTGGTCTTCTCTTATTTTGTTGTAGCCTGGTGGCAGTAGTTCAGAATCTTTAATATGTGGCTTGAGCTATGTTTCAGTGATTGCACAGGAGTGTGTTGGGTTAGCCATGCATGGAGTTCTGTAATTTTGTTGCAGATGCTACACAGATTAAGAGTGATAAGAAACAGATTTTTTGGGGAAGAATTTTTGGAAGAAGTAGGACCTGGGTTGGGATGGATGTCACAACATTGGGCTAAATAGGAGTAGATTTTTGTGTGGTCATTGAGGAGTATAATTTTGTTTGAATATTTCAGTTTTGTTAAGGGTTGGGGTGTAGATTTAGGGACGTCATGTAGAATATTAAATCTGAAAATAATAGTACACTAGAATCAAATAGATTGGGTGATATATTAGCAAAGGTATCTGTTTTTCTTTCTAAGGAAGTATTGGATGTGGTATATTTTCTATTATGAGGTGGTTTGGGGGTTCAATTATGTGGTATGTATAAGAAGACTGAGAGTTAGGGCAAAGGGGGAGTATTATAGGTTTACAGTGAAACATGCTAGATAATTTTAAGGGTGGTAGAGAAAGTAATGAGTTATTTTTATGGGTTAGGTGGGTGTGGCATGAAGAGTGATGAAGTATGAGATGCATGAATGGCAAGATTTGCTTGAGGATGAATTATAAGTATGGGATTTGGGGGAGACTAAATTAGAAGAATGTGACTGGATAAAATATTATTGGTAGTGAGTGACTGGGAGCAAGAGATGTATGGAGAGCAGTTTAGGTAGGTGTAAATGTAATTGATGTGTCGGTGAATAGGAATGGGGGTAGGGTAGGGGAGTGGAGTGAGCCTGAGTGTAGAGAGGTCGAACAGAGCAGGATAGGCCAGATTGTGGGAAACTTTCAAGAACAGAAAACAATCTAAGAAGTCTTACATATAGCTACAGCTGAAAATTTTTATTTTGGGTAGGCATTAGGGTAGAAAATCTAGTGGGAAGACTGGTTTGGTGGTGTGCTAGTTACAGTTAACAAACATGTTTTTGCAGGATAGAGAAGGTATAACATACATTAATCTTGGTTGAAATTTGCTAAAATGGATGGGCTGAGGTGAGGAGGTGTTTGTTGTTCCAGGCTTGATGGAGAAAGGATCTGAAATGATCTTTTTGCTTTGTTTTACCAGGTAGATACCCTAGGTGAGGGAATAATTAATGTGGGTTAGCTGTGAGAATCCAGTTGTTTAAGAGGTTTTACATAGTAAAGTATAAAAAAGAGAAAAGTTGTGGCTTGGCAAGGGCAAGAACCAGCTATAGATAAGAAGGGGGGTTTAGGACTAAAGATAGTATATTAGTGGTTGAGATAGATGGGAGGTATTTATTGTGCTAAGAGAAATAAAGTAGGCATTAAAATGGGAGTAGAAACAGAAGTAAATGTTTATATGGGTAGAGGATGTGTCCTGGTTCATAAGTGAATATTATGTTAACTGCCCTGAAAGGTCATTTTAAGCCTAAACAATAACCTGGTATCCAAATCAATGCGTGTACTTTGGGTCTATGAGTTGAAGACCTTAACCATTATGCCAAACCCATCCTTCTCCCTGAGTCTGTGGTGGAGCCTACTCTACCCAAACTGCTTCAAATGAATCCTTGGAACGTGAGAGAGCATTAGCTATGCTTTCCGATCTTCCAAACATTTCAGTCCTTCAAGCAGACTGAGCACAGCTACCCTGTGAAAGAACTGCATCTCTGTTGTTGGAAGCCAGAAACTCATCCTTTTTGTTATTACCCAAAGTTTATGACCATGGGTGAGGAGTGGTACATCGGCTGGCCATTAAACTGAAGGATTCTTCCATAAATTCATAGGTTCATAGTTAAGTGCTAGATGACCAGCCCTTGTGGACCATGTTATGCCAAGCCAATTTCTCTTCCTGTGTTCCAAATAACCTATTCTATTTGGTTATAGATTGGCCTTACCCATCCCATGGTTGGTAATTATGTATTACATTTACATAAATTATATGTATTCCAGTGATTAAGTTGTCACTTCACTACCATAGTCAGCTAGAATGCCTACCATAATGCTGCCACAGCACACATCCACTGGGATATCCTTTATTCCCTTCTACTGTCACTAATGGACAGGATCGAGAGATACTTAGTAGCTATTTTCCTACACCTGAAGAGAGCAGTCTACTCTTTTCTGGAATTGAATCTTAACATCTGATTCAGACATGCTGAATTTCATTTTACCTGCTTTATACACAGTAGCAAATTGCTCCAATCCATCAAAAAAATCAGAGTAACTTGAGGCTAAAGGGACAACTTCTCTCCAGGAAAAATCATAAACAGGAAGGGCAACAAGGCCCTTTCTTAGCAAAGTCCTATATGCAGCCTGAATGTATTCAACTTAATGTTAAAAAAATGTGGGCATGGCTTGTGCCTCTCAAATGCAAAGACCAATTGGCACACTCCAATGAGCCTGAAACCTATGCTGTTGTAGCACCTCCTACAAGACAGTGTAATATGCACTGCCATATGCTTTCCAGTAAATCTGTGAGGTATATGTTGACAGTGGCAATAAAATCTCTCAACACCTCCAACACCTGCACAAAGACAAAGGATGACTCACTGCTCCATGGCCTAGGGAAGAATGAACACTGCTTCTCTTGAATGAGAAGATCAATTAATGGTGAGTTTCATTCAAGCACCGAGGAATAGTCTTTTGAAGAGAGTTTGAGGAGTGTGATTCTTCTGCCAATTAGACAATATCTCAACACCTTCATTTTGAAAAGAGTGAGCTCTCTCTCAGTCTACAACTGCAGAATTATTGTCTCTGCTTTACATACAGCATTGAAAATATAAGTTACCATTATACCCCAAAATGTCCAGTGCTTTAAGCATTTTTGGCCAGATCTCATCCACTCCTAGTACCTTGTAAAAGTGATCCTAATTAATCACTGTCATGGCCCCGTCTACATGAGTAGGTCCAATCCATCCAATGCCATTAGCCGAGGCTGGCACTGATGCTGCAGAGGAGGGCATATCCATCAGATTCAAGAGTTCCTCAAGTTGGTCTTTTCCCCATCCAGCACTGCCAAGATCCGATTTTCTTTGCACTTGCTGTGAACAGTCTAGGCAATGTTTTGTCTTCCTGTCCTGAGTTGCCACCTTGTTATCATTTTCTTTTTCCATGTGAATACCTTTTTCTCCTTTTGTTTAATGTAACTAATGCATTTACTCAGGAGACCATTTTCTCATTAAACAGTCTGTATTTATTTATTTATTTATATGACATGAAATTTCTCTTTCATGTTTTGTAATGAATTTGATACAGTTAATTTCTTCAAGTGATGAGCATTTGCCTTCATAAATCAGCACTCTTACTGTGTATTGATTAATAAAAATCCTATACTTGTTGATTCAATGCTGTGGATTCTACATATGGTATTTTGATATTTTAGTGACTCTTATCCATCATGCCTTTGCAGTGCGTCTCATGATGTTCTGTCTCTTATATGTAGGCTTCTGTTCCACGGATTTAACCTAAATGATACTCAGCCAGTGACAAATTAAGTAACCCTAGATAACATCCACATTGGATTCCAGAGCTATAGTACCTCTGTAGCTGCTTTTCAGAATCCTTTGGTATTCAAACAAAACCGCATCAAAACACTGCATACCTTGGCACCTGAATAAAATTATTTATTTAATGTTTGATGAAAGTTGCTAATTGAACTAGAAATACTAACAAGAAATTAATCCAGTGAAACAACATCACATCTAAACTGTGCTCTTGACATATGATATGCATTGTCCACCTGCAGAGATTTGCATATTTTTTGCTTATAACAGACTTCCTTTTTATTAGATCCGGTGTTGTTCATTACAGTTGCTGCCTGTAAGTATCTGTTTAGGGAATACATTTAGCAGTTTGTTATGGTCAGGGTTAATCAGACAGTTTTGTCATATAGTTTACTTCATATGACCATTTTAAGGAATTTTCAGCTGTATTAACTCCTCTGATTTGGATCCTCCTATCTATCCTGATACGGTAAAAAAATAGTGTTTCAACAAAATGGAAAGTAAAAGTATAATTATAATAATTGACAAACTGTCGTTATTCTTTTGCAGTACATAAAAGACAAAATATCTCCTTGCTCAGCTGCATGCCAAAGAAAAGATTAGAAAGGACTGTAAAAGTAATCACAGGCTTCAATTCAAAGTGTCTGCTCACTTCATGAGTCATACCTACAATGCAGGAAACAGGCTGTACTGTGGGAGGGTAAACTCTCATCACACCTCCATCAGACTAGGAGTACCCCAAGGCTCAATACTAGGTCCCTTCTGTTCTCCATCTTTATAAATGAACTTAGCATAGCCATACCAGAGGCCACCTGCATTCAATATGCAGATGACTCTACCTTGATCTGCACTGCCTCTACCCCAACCGAACTCACCAAAATAACACAAATCACCTTCAACAAGGTAGAAAACTGGCTGCTAAACCAATGCCTAATACTAAATCCCAATAAAACTAAACTACTTCTCTTTACCCCAACACACAGGACCACTTCACCCCTGTTCAATATAACAGCTAATAATGGTACCATCATCACCCCAGTTACCCAAACTAAACTATTGGGTGTCATGATCGACTGTAACCTCAGATTTGATGCACACATCAATCAAACGATAAAAACTACCAATATAAAACTTGGCAGTCTGTTCAAGACCAAAGCATACCTCACCCATAAAGCCAGAATAACAATTGCCCGCTCCCACCTCCTATCTACCCTTCTCTATGCCTCTCCTCTATTCTCCAACCTGAATAAAACCAATCTTAAAAACTGTCTTCATGCTACAACCAAATCGCTAGATTTGCTACTGACTCACCCTACTGCACTCCACCACTGCCAGAACCTGAAACTCCTGGGCTGGTTGGAACTACCACACCTCCTACAGCTCAACCAACTCAAAGTCGCCCATAAAATCCTCCACCAACCGGACACCACCCCAGCCCTAAGAAACACAATCTGCCCCTACAACAACAGTCGCCTACCACGCTCATCCACCAAACTTCTAGTACTTACAATCAAATCCAACCATGCTGCAGGTGACTCTCTTCACCAACTCTGTCAGTAAAACTGGAACTCACTACCTACTGACATTACCAAAGAATCTTCTCCATCCATATTTAAAACAAACTTATAAGTCACCTCAAGTCACACTGGATATGCCCCTGTACCAACCCAGACTAAGACCTCATACTTCCCTCCAACATACTCTGTTCAGCTACTCCCCCCACGTTAATTAATGAGATCCTTTATGACTAATCTATAACTATTGCTATCCTCGGCCTCCATGGTCAATAAGAAAAGCATGCCACTGGACTAATGGAAGTATGTATATACTATGTCTACTAGCAATTTGTATTGTAATCACAATTTATTGGATTGTCTGTTTTGTCACATCTATGTACTATGTACTATGTCTACAATCTTCTTCTATGTAACCTCTATTGTGGAACATTTACTTGTAATATCTATTTCTTATCCTAATCTGTATCTTTGGAGCTTTTCTCCCCGGGACTCCGCTGAAAATGGACATGTATCCAGCCGGACCATCCCGGTTAACAAATGTAAAATAAATAAAAAATAAAATAAATAACATACATTAATCTTGGTTGAAATTTGCTAAAATGGATGGGCTGAGGTGAGGAGGTGTTTGTTGTTCCAGGCTTGATGGAGAAAGGATCTGAAATGATCTTTTTGCTTTGTTTTACCAGGTAGATACCCTAGGTGAGGGAATAATTAATGTGGGTTAGCTGTGAGAATCCAGTTGTTTAAGAGGTTTTACATAGTAAAGTATAAAAAAGAGAAAAGTTGTGGCTTGGCAAGGGCAAGAACCAGCTATAGATAAGAAGGGGGGTTTAGGACTAAAGATAGTATATTAGTGGTTGAGATAGATGGGAGGTATTTATTGTGCTAAGAGAAATAAAGTAGGCATTAAAATGGGAGTAGAAACAGAAGTAAATGTTTATATGGGTAGAGGATGTGTCCTGGTTCATAAGTGAATATTAAGTTAACTGCCCTGAAAGGTCATTTTAAGCCTAAACAATAACCTGGTATCCAAATCAATGCGTGTACTTTGGGTCTATGAGCTGAAGACCTTAACCATTATGCCAAACCCATCCTTCTCCCTGAGTCTGTGGTGGAGCCTACTCTACCCAAACTGCTTCAAATGAATCCTTGGAACGTGAGAGAGCATTAGCTATGCTTTCCGATCTTCCAAACATTTCAGTCCTTCAAGCAGACTGAGCACAGCTACCCTGTGAAAGAACTGCTTCTCTGTTGTTGGAAGCCAGAAACTCATCCTTTTTGTTATTACCCAAAGTTTATGACCATGGGTGAGGAGTGGTACATCGGCTGGCCATTAAACTGAAGGATTCTTCCATAAATTCATAGGTTCATAGTTAAGTGCTAGATGACCAGCCCTTGTGGACCATGTTATGCCAAGCCAATTTCTCTTCCTGTGTTCCAAATAACCTATTCTATTTGGTTATAGATTGGCCTTACCCATCCCATGGTTGGTAATTATGTATTACATTTACATAAATTATATGTATTCCAGTGATTAAGTTGTCACTTCACTACCATAGTCAGCTAGAATGCCTACCATAATGCTGCCACAGCACACATCCACTGGGATATCCTTTATTCCCTTCTACTGTCACTAATGGACAGGATCGAGAGATACTTAGTAGCTATTTTCCTACACCTGAAGAGAGCAGTCTACTCTTTTCTGGAATTGAATCTTAACATCTGATTCAGACATGCTGAATTTCATTTTACCTGCTTTATACACAGTAGCAAATTGCTCCAATCCATCAAAAAAATCAGAGTAACTTGAGGCTAAAGGGACAACTTCTCTCCAGGAAAAATCATAAACAGGAAGGGCAACAAGGCCCTTTCTTAGCAAAGTCCTATATGCAGCCTGAATGTATTCAACTTAATGTTAAAAAAATGTGGGCATGGCTTGTGCCTCTCAAATGCAAAGACCAATTGGCACACTCCAATGAGCCTGGAAACCTATGCTGTTGTAGCACCTCCTACAAGACAGTGTAATATGCACTGCCATATGCTTTCCAGTAAATCTGTGAGGTATATGTTGACAGTGGCAATAAAATCTCTCAACACCTCCAACACCTGCACAAAGACAAAAGGATGACTCACTGCTCCATGGCCTAGGGAAGAATGAACACTGCTTCTCTTGAATGAGAAGATCAATTAATGGTGAGTTTCATTCAAGCACCAAGGAATAGTCTTTTGAAGAGAGTTTGAGGAGTGTGATTCTTCTGCCAATTAGACAATATCTCAACACCTCCATTTTGAAAAGAGTGAGCTCTCTCTCAGTCTACAACTGCAGAATTATTGTCTCTGCTTTACATACAGCATTGAAAATATAAGTTACCATTATACCCCAAAATGTCCAGTGCTTTAAGCATTTTTGGCCAGATCTCATCCACTCCTAGTACCTTGTAAAAGTGATCCTAATTAATCACTGTCATGGCCCCGTCTACATGAGTAGGTCCAATCCATCCAATGCCATTAGCCGAGGCTGGCACTGATGCTGCAGAGGAGGGCATATCCATCAGATTCAAGAGTTCCTCAAGTTGGTCTTTTCCCCATCCAGCACTGCCAAGATCCGATTTTCTTTGCACTTGCTGTGAACAGTCTAGGCAATGTTTTGTCTTCCTGTCCTGAGTTGCCACCTTGTTATCATTTTCTTTTTCCATGTGAATACCTTTTTCTCCTTTTGTTTAATGTAACTAATGCATTTACTCAGGAGACCATTTTCTCATTAAACAGTCTGTATTTATTTATTTATTTATATGACATGAAATTTCTCTTTCATGTTTTGTAATGAATTTGATACAGTTAATTTCTTCAAGTGATGAGCATTTGCCTTCATAAATCAGCACTCTTACTGTGTATTGATTAATAAAAATCCTATACTTGTTGATTCAATGCTGTGGATTCTACATATGGTATTTTGATATTTTAGTGACTCTTTCCCATCATGCCTTTGCAGTGCGTCTCATGATGTTCTGTCTCTTATATGTAGGCTTCTGTTCCACGGATTTAACCTAAATGATACTCAGCCAGTGACAAATTAAGTAACCCTAGATAACATCCACATTGGATTCCAGAGCTATAGTACCTCTGTAGCTGCTTTTCAGAATCTTTTGGTATTCAAACAAAACCGCATCAAAACACTGCATACCTTGGCACCTAAATAAAATTATTTATTTAATGTTTGATGAAAGTTGCTAATTGAACTAGAAATACTAACAAGAAATTAATCCAGTGAAACAACATCACATCTAAACTGTGCTCTTGACATATGATATGCATTGTCCACCTGCAGAGATTTGCATATTTTTTGCTTATAACAGACTTCCTTTTTATTAGATCCGGTGTTGTTCATTACAGTTGCTGCCTGTAAGTATCTGTTTAGGGAATACATTTAGCAGTTTGTTATGGTCAGGGTTAATCAGACAGTTTTGTCATATAGTTTACTTCATATGACCATTTTAAGGAATTTTCAGCTGTATTAACTCCTCTGATTTGGATCCTCCTATCTATCCTGATACGGTAAAAAAATAGTGTTTCAACAAAAATGGAAACTAAAAGTATAATTATAATAATTGACAAACTGTCGTTATTCTTTTGCAGTACATAAAAGACAAAATATCTCCTTGCTCAGCTGCATGCCAAAGAAAAGATTAGAAAGGACTGTAAAAGTAATCACAGGCTTCAATTCCAAAGTGTCTGCTCACTTCATGAGTTAAATGCAGAAAATAGATAACTCCATAAAATATCTGAAAAATATATTACTAGAGAGGGGAAGCTACAGAGTGCTAGTTAATTGGTGCCACAGTTTGCAAAATGCAGTTTAAAGTTCAGATTCTAGGAAGATACTTAAAATGTAGAATGCAGTACAAAATTTTGAATTTTATAGTATTCATTTAGTAGTCCAGCATAAATAATGAAAGTGTATAATTATTGTCCTTCTAACTACTAATAAGAAAAAGGCCTCAGTGCTCATTAAATTGCCATTAGCAGTGATACCTGCCAGCGTACATCAGCAATTAATGACAGCACTGCAACGTAAGCTGCAAACTCAAGATTGTAATAAACTACAAATTGCACTCAATCATCTCAGCACACATGGGGTTATTGATTCACAGAGCAGCATACATAAGATGAGAAGACGAAACAAAAACAGGCAAAAGCAGTGGTACACTCTGACAAGTAATATGTAAAGTTGCACTCCTCTTAAAGGATCAAGTCACTACACCTCCATCTCGCAAATGAAATTATGAGATGTGATTATTCTAAGCAAAGAAACAGCAGAGCAGTTCATGTTCCAAGCAAAAAAATATGTAAAAAAAGTAATAGTACAGTACATATTATCAGCACATTTGACGGTCTAACATGTCTTGATACTGTGCAACATTTTAAATACTTGAACATGGAGCCCTAAAAGACAAAAACAAAAAAAAAATATGCATTATCTCAGTAGTGGATCTGTTAGCATCTGCAAAATGTGCTAGTGCTGCTGAAATAAATGTCAAATTCTAGGGAAATCTGCAACAAATTATTTAAAATAGGTAAAAATATAAATACTAAACATCTTGAACCTGCATTCTCTTACAATAGACACTAACAAGCCCAAAAAAGTTCACAACTTATTCCATTCTATTATGTTCTCTAAGTCTCCAAAGAAAACTCAGTAAAGTCAACACTCGAATTATAATGAAGTTTGAATAAGCATTGTTATTCTCATCCACACACAGACACACACATAAATGCACACGTGGATATTTAGATAGATAGGTAGATAGAGAGATAGATAAATAGAGAGGGAGATCGACAGATAGAGGCACCTACTTACATTTTGTTAGGACTGAAGCATATTTGGAAGGATCCATAATGTGATGGTGCCAAGCTAAGTATCACAGACAATTTAATATAAAGTGACCTGATGCTTAGTTATGTATCAAGGCTCACAAAGAACTTGCATGATATGGAAAGGACTGCATTACTAGTGGCTGTGATAATAGCAGTCAGAACACAACTACAGTGGCCACAATAAGTGCAGTCATGTGTCCAATATGATAAGCATAATTAGGTGTCATGCCCAATACTGTGAGCTTTCGAGCTTTCACATATGCAAGGAAGCACTGTATAGCTACAAAATAGGCATGACAAGCAGACCACACAGTGCCAGCACAACAAAATACCAATTCAGTTCACCATTAAAAGGAGATACAATGGAGAATAGGAGGAAGTGCAAGCAGAGGGACACACAAAATAACAATTTGAAGGGCAGGTGTGTGGGAGGAGAAGGGCATTTTTTTTAATAAGGCCAGGGGCATGATAGCAAGGAGCCTGATTCGGAAGGAAGAGAAGGGAATAGGAAAAATGCAAAAGGAAAACAAACCATCATAAAATAAAGCTAGACACAGAGAGGGGTGCCTTGGACACAAAATGGTGGCAAAAGTGGATAGAAAAAGACAGACAGAGGAAGGACAGTCAGTGATTGGGGAGGGTTGAAATACAAACTGGGGGAGGTGGTGAAGTAATAATAAGATGAGGAATGATGTTGGATACTGTTGGTCTGTCTTACGTGGCCAGATAAAAAGCTAACCCAGAAGTCAGTAATATTCAGATATGATATCCTGGGCAGGCCCTACCTCTGATGGCCTGATGGGTGAGGCTGCCAGCAGTATTATGCTGTTAGCCACAAAATGAGATGATCCAGAGTCTCAATGCTGGTTTCCAGGTCAGGCCCATGTTTGCTGTCATAGTTCTATGCATCTACCACAGGGTGACCCCAGGGATCCCCTCCATGCCAATCTAAAGAGAGGAGCCTCCTCTCCCCACCTGACAGGTGGCCAGGGAGGGCATTAGAGAACCCATCGTTATCTTCCACAGGGTTCCTTCATTTCTAGGTAGAGCTGCAGGCTAGGAAATTGCCACTGACTCTGTAAAAAATACATTGGCCAGTGTGGACCCAGGTGTCTGCTTCCTCAGCCAATCCTGCACCACAGGTGACCCTATAGAGAGAAAGAGAGAAAACAAAAACAGACAAAAAAAAGACAGCACATACTGTATGACATGTTTATTCCAAATTTAAAAGCTAGATAATCACCTACAGTACTTGACCTGCCATCTGGAGAGCGTGTGCCTTCTCCTTAAGTAGGCATCAAAATTGAATGCCACCTCTTCAGATGCTATAAGACATAAAACAAACTGTAATTGGTATGAACCTGTTTATCAAAGACAAAGACAACAGAATATTAAAGTTAGAACACTCTACTGCAAAACCATTACAAATTACATACAAAAGAATATTGACTATCCCTACTTAACGCCTGTCTTCCACTGCTAGAGCAGGTTGGGGTGGTGTCTGCACTGACCAGTGTACAGGGATGGTATCTGCACTGACCAGTGTACCAAGGTGGTATCTGCACTGACCAGTGTACTGGAGTGGTATCTGCACTAACCAGTGTATGTTTGCTTGCAATATGCATCAAAGTGGTTAATACTACTGGCATCACTTACTACCTTGGACCAGATGCTGCATTTGTCAGTACTGATACATATGGTTCCTGATATGGTACCACTGCAGCTGGGCACTGGCTCCCCCAGTGGTTCACTCCATTTCCTCCTGTAGCAGCTCCCACAGATCTGAATGGCAGTACTGTGATGCTCCCAATTTGTAACTACTTTTGCATCACCATATTGTATAGAATATCTCAGACAACAGATAGCTTTCTGCAAACCTCTGCTGCACACTGCATTGCACCACCTGATGTGTCCAAGCACCAGAAGTGACATAGGTGTAAACACATGTTTGAGGGTATGCCTTATCTGTAACAGTGCAATATTGTAAGCCATTCCATAAATCAAATAATTTCCTGACATATTCTCATATTTCTCTTCCATTTTATGTCACATTATTTATGTTTGTTTAAGAATTTACACATTTGCGTACTGGCCAGAGATATTTTCTAAGATGGACCATTTTTGGACACATCCTGCGGTGTGGGCAGCAATGTACAAAATAACAGCACTAGTACTCAACAACTTAACTCATGCTACTTGCAGCACTAGGACAAAATCAGCACTTAGAAATCCAGTCATATCACCGTATTGTTTAATTCTGCTAAATGCCTAATTTATAGAGAGATTTATCATTAGAAACAGTAGTAAACAGAGAAGTACTGCAGAAAAGTGAATTTCATGGAAGAGTAGTAGAATCAGAGACATGTATATAATACACTAACTGCTAAGCTGTGGAAAAGGTAAGAGACCATTTTCACAGTGATGGGAATATGGAAATTTCACCTAGGGACTACAGTAGAATATTTTCTTTAGGGGGAGAATAGATATTGTCACTGACACAGTTACGCATTTTAGTGATTATCCTTGTTAATAGGATCCTTGGACAGGTAAAGAAAATGTTATAAAATTATGAGGAGCAATTTATTTTTTTATTTGGAAAAATTGGGAAACTCTTGTAAACTTTTGTACCAGTCTCTAGTACTGGAAAAATTTTTTATAACAGACGTTCTGTTAATCACATGAATTGCTAGATAGATATGCTGAGATGTGCAGATGATTTCAGAATAAAAGAGATTCTTAAAAATGGTAAAACTTGAGCTTTACACAGTAAAGCTTCAGAATCTCAGTACGTAAAGAATGACCCTAACTTGAAAAAATGATGGAGAAAAGTCTAGCAATTATGTGTGTTTGTTTTGGTTAAGTGAATATATAAATCAAATTATTTATTTCAATTCCTCCACTAAAACACACCCACCGACACACACACACACACACACACACATATATATATATATATATATATATATATATATATATATATATATATATATATATATATATGTTCACACGCACATATATATATATATATATATATATATATATATATATATATATATATATATATATATGGTTACAGTTCATAAAAAGTGAGCACTCAGAAGAGTGAATGCTTTTTGTGATAGATAATAAAAGTGAATACTCTATTTGCTTGTGTGTCATCCTGCCAGCTACTTTGCAAGATCGCATTACAGAAGGATGAAAAAATTTGCCCTTACCTCACTATTGTGCAATTTTGGAATTTGCATATAAAATTTGTGGGGGAGTGGAGGTTGCGGGGGTCTTTTACCTCTTCAAATATCTTATTGTTTTGTAGTTTTTGATTATTTTAAATACAATCTAAAAAGATTGTTCTTTCTTGTTCACTCTTTGAAGTGTTTGATACACATACCACAGATATATCTGTCATTGATATTCGATTAATATAAATATTGTTTGACATCACAATTCCTCAACCTTTTAAAAATAAATACATACATACAGACACAAATGCATACATAAATAAATAAAAGAAATAGGCAATCACTGCATTTATTTTATGTTTAGCTTGCAGTGATTGTACTTGAATTTTTATTTTTATTTTCAGTAACATGCATTTTGAAATAAATTATATTATTAATTCTTAATGTGGATTTCCTACAAATGTAGTTTTGCAACCTATAAAGAAGTAAACTCATTCCCACAAACTCCCACAACTATACTTACATTTTTAAAAAGCTGAATCATTGAAACTTCTTATATATTTTCATTAAAATCCTTTACAGATTGATGCATATCCACTATCAAAGCTATATGAATATATTAAACAAATTACTGCTATCTTTAATTATTATAGTGAAGAAGGGACTATACATACCTCTGATACTTTTTGTATTATGTCTTTCAATTAAAATGTTTCTATATATTGCTTTCAAGTCATGCTTTATGTGATGAATAGCTCTTGTATATAATAAAATGGATGTAGAGGCCAGGCATAGAAGAAGTCAGCTGAAACTTGTTTACTATATATATGTCCTTTGAATGACTTATTTTGTTAAATTTTCAGAATCGGTTGAGTTTATGAGATAAGAGAGAAATATGTAGAAAATAGAGAAAAAAATATGGTTGCAGTTTTCCAGTGTATCTTTCTATACTATAATTTATACTTCATATGCTACACTATACGGACTTGTGAATTTTATGTAGGAAAGACTGAAAAATACAGAGAATTATCATCAGGTCACTGATCACAACCAGCTTATTATATGCTGGAGACATGTATGCCAAGCAATTCCCATCCAGAGCAAAGCTTTTGTTGTTTTTATTCCTCCCGCAGCCTTTTTCTGTTTGTGCTATCCATGCACACATGCACCATCTACCCTATTTACCCATTTGCACCTAAAAACATTAAAATAAATAAATATTGTATATCAGCCTACTGCTTGTGACTGCAGTAGCTTTAGTCTTAGGCAGGCTATCAGACCTCTCACCTTCTGTTACCTCTAGGTACCCTGGCATGGTGTTAGTACCACAACTGGGCCTGACATTGGTGGGAGCCACAGCCTCTGAGACTATACCATTGTCTGCTTCAGGTACAGAAGAAATAAACCTTTTAAGTGCAAGAGAAATCAAGGGTACTTAATCCATTTCCAGTGTTGATACATCTCTGCCTGGGGATTCCAGTGCAGTGCATTTAAAGAAGAGACAGAAGACCCAACATGTGGTGAGGCAGCAGTCTCTGACTGGGTTCCAACCCTGAAATGGTGGCTTTGGCTAGATACATTGTTCAAGCAATTGATTATGTGGTGCAGACCCTGCGTATGACTAATGCCGGCACTTCTACCACTGATCAATCATTTTAGGATCTTGATTTCAAAGATCTAGTATCTGAGGTTTCAGAGCTTTCAGTACTGGACCAGTTATTTTCCTGTGATGATAAATACATTCAGGAATCCAAACAAAGATTTCATTCACCCAAACACTTGCTAGATTTAGGGATAGATTCACTTGTGAGCAATCTTTGGAGGGGGCTCAGACTACTGATACTACTGTTCCTTGGAGGGGGTTCGTACTACTGATACTATTGTTCCTTGGAGGGGGCTTGTACTACTGATACTATTGTTTCTTGGAGGGGGCTCGTACTATTGATACTCCTTGGAGGGGGCTCGTACTATTGATACTATTGTTCTGCCTTGGAGGGGGCTCGTACTATTGATACTATTGTTCCTTGAAGGGGGCTCGTACTATTGATACTATTGTTCCTTGGAGGGGGCTCGTACTATTGATACTATTGTTCCTTGGAGGGGGCTCATATTACTGATACTATTGTTCTGCCTTGGAGGGGGCTCGTACTACTGATACTATTGTTCCTTGGAGGTAGCTCCTACTGCTGATACTATTGTTCCTTGAAGGGGGCTTGTACTACTGATACTATTGTTCCTTGAAGGGGGCTCGTACTACTGATACTATTGTTCCTTGGAGGGGGCTCGTACTATTGATACTATTGTTCCTTGGAGGGGGCTCATATTACTGATACTATTGTTCTGCCTTGGAGGGGGCTCGTACTACTGATACTATTGTTCCTTGGAGGTAGCTCCTACTGCTGATACTATTGTTCCTTGGAGGGGGCTCGTACTATTGATACTATTGTTCTGCCTTGGAGGGGGCTCATACTACTGATACTACTGTTTAAAGTGTAGTGTCATCACTGCTGATAAGGAGGCATACTTGGCTGCACAGGCAGAACTTTTCTGATTAGTTAAAAAATGAGATTTTGAAAGCTTCACTTGAGTCTGGTTGTTTGTTTCGTACAGCAGCTAAACAGATGCTAAATCACTGGGATGACAGAGTTAACCTCATGCAAGAGATATTGAAAATGTTTCATATTCCTAATTTTTCCTCCTTTAAGCAGGATCATTTTCATCTGTCTTCCAAACAGAAGTCACAGTCGAAAAAAAAACAAGGCAATGAAAGATAACAGCAGAGCAAGTACCCCATCAAGTTTATCAAGTGGGATTCCTTTCCCAAAAAGCATAGTCCTCTTTCCAACTTATGACTATGAAAAGGCACAGTACCTATCTTTCTTAAGTCTCTCTCCAGGTGCCATATCTCCAAAGGTAGTTCTCAAAAGGGCAACCTTGGCCATCAGTGGTTTCTGATAAGTGAGTGCTCAACATTGCTGGCAGGGACTATACATAGCAATGAAAAGAAGATCTGCCTCCATTCAAAGAGGTTCCTCCTCATCCATTGAACTAGAATTTGTTTTCTCTCCTATCCTCTAGCATATGCTGGACTTGGGGTCATAGAACCGGTCACCACTTCAGAAAGTATGAGAGGTTTCTATGCTAGAATTTTCCTGGCTCTCAAAAAAGTTCTTTCCTGGAGCCAGTGTTAGAACATTCCTTTCTGAATGTTTGTCAAGGTTTCCACGTTCAAGATGCTCACCCTGCTGACAGTACTTCCTCTGTTGCTGGAGCACCTCTTTGTGGTGACCCTAGACTTATGAGATGCTGCTCATCATATTCCAATTACTTATTTCTTCAGGAGATTTCTGAGATCTGTTGTGTTTGATTCACACTATCAGTTTTCTGTATTGTCCTTTGGCTGTCCACAGTACCTCAGCTGTTTACTAAATGCCTTTCCCTGACAACTGTTGGACTCTAGGCATTCACATTTTTCCTTGCTTGGACGACTTGCTAATCTGTACAGAGTCTGCATCCAGACATTTGGATTCTCTAGAAAAGGTTTCGGTCTTACTCTTCCAGCTAGTGTTCAAGTTGAATCTCCCAAATACATGCCTGTCACCCTCTCAAAGGCTAGTGACTGCAATGAAAGAATGCCCTTTCTTCCCAAAGAGAAGATCCTGCCTTACCTTTCTAGACTTCTACAAGGGGTGTGTTACCTCGGCAAGAGAATTCCTAAAAATTCTCAGATTGATGGGATCCATGAATCTCATGATACCACTGGCTCATCTTCACATGAGGAAAACTCAATGGTATGTCTGAAATTGTTGGACCAAGCACCTTCATTGTCTGGAATTCTAGTTGCCAGTCCTGCCCTTCATCAGACCAGAATTCCAGTGGTGGAGAGAATAGTTGAGTATCAATATTGGGCTTCCTATCTCCTTTCTAGTGCCAGTGTAATCTGTCCAGATGGAATCTTCTGACTTCACTTTGGGAGCGGTGTCAATTGAGATGCAAGTGCAAGCCACTTGGCGGGGGCAAAGACACATAGAGCCATACCATTATCAAGGAAATGTTGGCAGTGATTCATGTCTTCAAAGTCCTTCACCACCAAAAAACTCTGGATCCTCTTCTGGAGTTTTGGGCAACACCACATTGATGTGGCACCTCAACAAACGAGAGGGTACAAGGTCACACCCTCTATGTCAGTTGTCAGTGATGTCATGTGAGCTCTCCTTACAGTATTCTCTGACTCTACAGATGTCATACATCCCCTTAGAGCAGAACATTGTGGTAGACAGACTAAGCAGATATTGGATCTTGGACTGCATGAGTGGTAGCTCAAGGCAGTGGTGTTTCAGGATGTAGTCCAGATGCAGGGAATGCCACAGATAGATCTGTTTGCCTCCTTTCAAAACAGAATGTTGGATAAATTCTGTTCCAAACATCACTGCAGCCATGCTTCTAGGAAAGATACATTCTTATTTCCTTGGACTGGAATGCTCCTGCATGAGTTTCTACCTTTTCCACTAATTCACATGGTACTTCTGAAGGTTTAAAAAGAAATGCCAAAGATCATTGTTGTGACTATCTATTGGCTCAGGCAGTCTTAGTTCTTCCTTTTAATGGTATTGGATAAGGACAATTACCACAGACTCCGTAACACTCTGAATCTGCTCACACAGTCTCAGGGATAACTGGTGCACCCTAGTTTGGAGAAACAGCCTGAATGATTTAATTTTGACTCCATTTAGGCACTTGTTTCATGATAATGTGTAGCAGGTGTTAATGGAGGCCAGAAAATCTACTACTGGAAAATCTTATGTTTACAAATAAATGAGGTTTTCTAAGTGGTGCCTAAATGGAAACAAAGTATCCATTGAGGTTAATATCCCTTTGGTCCTGAAATACTTGTGTGAGCTACTTCAGGATGGCTTATCATATGTGTCCAATACAGTGCATTTATCATCCATTTCTGCTTATGCTGCTATTTCTTCTTTTGTTATGGTAAAACAGTTGCATATGAGACCTCCTCTCAAGCAACTTTCTCCTTTGTGGGATCTCAAATATGTTCTTGAAAAATAACCTTACCACCGTTTGAACCGGTAGTGAAGGTTGATCAGTTGTTAATGAGGAAAACTGTTTTGCTTGTTTCTCTGACATCTGCAAAGTGAGTTTATGACCTGCAAGCTTTCGTGGTGGGACAACCTTATCTGATTTTTATAGGGATAAGGTTGTGTTATGCACTATTCCTTCTTTCATGCCAAAAGTGGCCTCAAAATTCAGTTTCATTCGGTCTAATAACCTCCTTGTTCATCCCAGAACCTAAGAATAAGGGAGAGAGGACAGTTCAAACCTTGGACATTCCTCAGCAGCTCAGGTACTACCTTGAAAGAATGAAAGCCTTTTGGAAGGCTGAAAGGCTTTTTATTTCCTTCTCAGGGGCAAAAAGGTCAACCTGTCTCTAAGCAAACCATTGCACATTAGTTGTCTTCTGATATTGTATTTTGTTACACCCACCATGGCAAGACAAATTCAGTCAAGTTAACAGCACATTCCACAAGGGCCTTTTCCTCTTCAGTGACATAATTGAAACGAGTGGACTCTAAAAGTATTCTAGCCAGAGCAGGTTTCATGAGTACTGTTCTGTAGGAGCTCCTGGACCATTATCCTTCCACCTTCCCGGTTAGGTAAGCTTTGGAAATCTACCCATATGCCAATAAGGCAGTATGTTTGATGAACAATGTACAATTTAAGTCCTACTTACCTGTAACAGTAGATGTTCATTAAAACACACTGCCTTACTGGCAGAACCTTCTCTCCAGCCCCCTTTTGTTGGATGTATACAGTTTGTTGTTGGAGTTACAGGGTTACCAGGAGTTTTGTTCAGCAGCCTTATTTTTGTGTGTGCTTTTGCCAGCATGCCTGCTTTATACATTCCAAAAGTGTTTTTAAATGTGACAGAATAGCAGCATCCTATGGTTTACTATCAAAATCTTGCAACACACTTGTGTGTTCACTTACCTGACCCGAAATGTCATAAAATCCAATTGATGAACGATCACATAATTGAAAGTGGGAATTAACAAAAGTCAACATCTCAGGAATGTCAACTTTACTGGAACTACCTACACTTCTGGTTATGCGCTACAAATGTTTTGCAGGAGGTCAAGCCCCCCTGCACCCCCAAACCCCGTTACTTATATAT
Source organism: Protopterus annectens (assembly GCF_019279795.1). Lineage (NCBI taxonomy): Eukaryota > Metazoa > Chordata > Ceratodontiformes > Protopteridae > Protopterus > Protopterus annectens. The sequence goes on from NC_056725.1 coordinate 1,613,937,348, forward strand.
ACAAACTCTGAGATCGCACTACAGTGAAGGAAAGGGTAAATTTCCCAGTCCCCACTATAGTGCAGTCTCCATTCAAAATGATGAATCCACAAGAGTGAATGCACACTAGCATTCACTCTTGTGGATTCAAAATTTAATAATCAATGTTATGACACCTTGGAAGAGTGCCTTTTTACCTTCCAATGGAGCATAAATGTTTTACATTTTGATGGCAAACTGCATCCCACACCGTGTTCACAGCTGTACTTTTCCAGCTATCAGTATGATGCCATCCTTTGGCTTTGCAGACATCATCCACTGCACTGTATGAAGTTTGCCATCTTGTGGCTGCAGACATGTTATACCAAGTACTCAGTTGTACACTGCCTATTCATTGTATGTCAGCTCATGCTGCTGCTGTTATAAGACTTTCTGCTGCTGGACTTATGAGCATTCAGCTTGGTGCATGCACTACTTCTGCTCATATGGCTTGTTACGGTAAGGTGTGTACAGCTATAATGTGCCATCATGTCACCTCATATGTGACTTCATGGCCACTATTATAGTATGTAGACACTAATATATAAGATATGTTTATGCCCTTGATTGTTGCAGCCAGAAATTACACCATGCTGTCTTAGGAAGAACAAACAATATTTATCACTGAATAATACAACACAATTTCTTAGAGCAAGAAATCTAGAAAAAGCCTAAAATAAATGTGGAGGGGAGCAAAGGCATAAAAATAGGGACAGATTTTAAATATTGCTCTTATAAACTTAGAAGGTTGTTAGATTAACAAACTACGCATCAGAATGTTTTTTTTTCTGAAGGTTATGAAGTCTGACACTCAAATTCTTTAGTGACTTCTGTCCTTGGTGATTTGCCAGAAAACCACAAACTTTTATGAGGAACACACCAGAAATATGAAGCAAAAATCTGGGCAGTCTGCAAAAATATGGATAGATGAGAGGTGTGCATGGAATTCTGTCTTTATCTTCTGTGGTCAGAATTTGCCATTTTCATCCGTCCTGCCATTCATTCTCTATGTTAAGAAGATAACAAAGTCAGATTGACAACTTCTGTTTCCAAAGATACCTCTTACTTTGGAAGAGCTCATGATAATCACTTACTGCAGCGCTATAATCTTGCATAAGTAAGGTCCCTGTACAATACAGCTCATGGAGATACTGCTAGACAAGCATGCAGGCTGCCTTGCTGTTTCACGTACTTCAAATTTGACCCTATATACCACAGCTCATACATCTATTGCTGTACAGGGGATGCAGATTTCATCACTCTGTGCTCTTTCTATGTATAGCTGAAATTCTTTAGTATTGTACCATTACATGGCTCATGATGGGCCCTACACTGATAAAGCACAGAGTAGACTTGAGCTCTTGCACATTATGCTGAACGTTTATCTTAGAAAACCAAGGCCTATATACTGAGAACTGTACGTTCTCATTTATGGACTAAACAGGTGTCTCTATAGTGCATTATACATCCTCTGCCTTCCATCTGATATACACACAGTGAGTGTCGTCCATGAATCTGGTTACCTGACCAGAGGTACTGACTGCAGATCACTTGTTATGCTAAATTTCAAATTCTGGTTATGACAAACACAAACAGAATTTCCCCCAGAATGTTTTCCATTAAAAATATGTGCCTGAAAGTGGACATATACCTTTACCCTTTTTCACTGAAAATCTAACATAATTTACAAGGGTCTATAATATGATATTGCACGCTCAGAAGAGTGAACAACACATAACTGACACCATGTAAACGAAAGCTTACAACATCGAAACCTCAGAACAGCGATTTTTTCCCTTGGAAAAAATCGCTGTTCTGAAAAAAAAAACGGTAAAACATTGCATAATGTGGGGGGCTGTGTCCCCCACACCCCCCCTACTTAAATATACCAACTCCAAGATCACACTACAGTGCCAAAATGGCAAAGTAGTAAAAGCGGCCAAACAAATTCTTTCCCAGGGAAAGAATTCGATGAAAATCTGCTTCGCTATTTTGCCTTTTCGCACTTTTTAGTTCGAAAAAGATGCATTCGACAACCTGCTTCTGTGATAGGGAGCCATTTATAAGACAGCATACTGTTAATAGATCTGCCACCCTACCAACCAGTTATTCTTCTACCAGAGATCACAGGATCTAGTATAGACTTGGGCTCCAGCTTTAAAGACTACTTTTGCATAATTAAGAAAGAAAATTTTTAGTTAGCTGTAAAAGTAACTAAGCTGATATGATGGATGTGTTGTGAATGGAAGATAATGTGTCACACCTCTTGCCAGTAGGCTCACCAGCTGTTGAATTTTCAAAGGGCCTGGAATCTCCAGAAAAAATGCAAACATAATTACAGTACCGAAGGAAACTCACGTTGTCTGAATCACCCAGATAAGTGAAAATGTGTAACATTCATGACTACAAAATTAGTTTCAGGTTTTAAACTTTCTAAACTGACTTTTGATTAATTAAAATGGCATTGTGGTAGGAAAACACTAAGATAAAACTAGTTTATCATCACTGTTTAAAAAAGCAGTGTATATTATTCATGTATTCAAACATAAGCCTCAAACTGTCTATTACATATTTCTAAGCTGAAACCTAACATTTATATGGCTTCTCAAAGTAGTATTACTGATGCCACCTTCAGCTCGGCATATAAATGTCATAACTTTAATTCCTGTAACAGCAGTTTCTTGTTTTGTATTGACAGCACTAGAAACAAGAGTAAATATAACAGTAATATAAGGCTTTTTTCTGCTACTAAGGTAAGGAATTCATTATCACAGTTATATCTGCTCTGTCAGTCTCAGTATTTTGAATAAGGTTAGATGAATACTTTGGTACTTTAAAACTTAAAGCAGCTATACTTTGATTGCATACTCTTTAATGCCTGTTTCAGGCAGTAAATCTGTCAATGAATATTAACATTAACAGAGAATGCAAATCCAGAGGAGGAGGTGATAAAAACAACTGACAATAATGGGAATATCTGAAAGTACATAATTGTTTGATAATTGCATTTTTCAAAACTTTCTCTGGATCTTATTTAAATAGTGTCTTTGTGGCTTGGGTCTAGTTCTGATTGACTCCAGCAGTACCTAAAAGGGTGTCGCTCACCTGCACCAAGTGCCAGAATCTGAAACTTCTTCATCCTGATTTTATATAGATAGTTAGATAGCTAGGTAGGTAGATATAGAAATAGATATAAATATTGATCTGTATGTGTGTGTATGTATGTATATATGTATGTAAGTATATATATATATCTATCTATCTATAAAATGGGTCTACTGAATAAGAACAAAAATACACTTATGCGAAAATTCAGGGACACTGAAGCGCCGAGGCACACTACAGTGGGGAATAGGGAATTTACCTGTTCCCCACTGTAGTGCGATCTCGAAGTTGGTATATTTAAGTGTGTGTGGGGGGGGGGGTGAATGTAATGTTATCAAGTGTTTACTTTTTTTTAATTTTTTTTTTGATTTTTTGCGGTCCGTTGAAACAAGTTTCGCAAAAGTGTACTTTCGAATAAGTGCACTTTTGCATAACTGAGCAGCCTACTGCTCTTTTTCAAATAAGTGGTATGCGATTAAAAGCAGTAGACCCATATATATATATATATATATATATATATATATATATATATATGTGTGTGTGTGTGTGTGTGTGTGTATATATATATATATATATATATATATATATATATATATATATATATATATATATATATATATATATAGTTGCTTATCAAACACCTAGTTATTGAGCAGATGAGAAAGGAGAGATCTAGACCTGATAACGTCTTTAAAAAAACTTGGAAAGCAAACTGCAGAAATGGAAGAGGAATATTTTGAAAGTCATTGTAAAGATTCTTTTTAGGGATTAGGCTGCTGGAGACAAAGAAAATGTGTAAAGAGCTGCAAATTTTTTGTCATTCTGGACAACGATGAGAGGTAGGAGATACAACAGTAGACAAAGGGAATTACATCTAGCAAGTTTTTGGCAGAAAGACTTTTTGAAAGGGGGATCTTCGTAATTCTGCCGCAAAGGATTCTACCAGAATGGTTACTCAGGCCTCATATATTAGCATCCTGGTTTTGAAGCTTTTTACAGTGAGCTGCATTGCTATGGAGTTCATTTCACATACATCAATGCATGAAAGTTGTCTTTATATAACCATCCAATACAGCTGACAGAAATTATGGCCAGTATCAGGGCTCTGCCAATACACTCCTTTAAATGCTTTAAGGATACATTGAGTTTATTGTCGTGGTACCTTTTCTTCTCCACAGTAGAAGTGGGGCAATGCTAGGACTCTTCATCCTTGGCAGTCGTACAACTAATTTGGTACTTACGTATTATCGCAACCAGATTTTCGTGGTTGCGAAACTCGGAAAATTCAAGGGAAACGAGGGCATGACACAGTGTAACATGTCCTTCAAAGTCCTTATTACTGATGAGAAAGTTTGGATTACCTGCAGGACAAACAATTTATAAAATCCTCTGCCTGATTTGTGTACATTACAGACGCATGCTTGAAAAGTCATGGCTGCTATTGTACTAAAAAATGGAATGTGTAAGAACAGATTGGTCCAGGTTGTAAAAAGGGGTGTAAGAGCCAGTGTTAAAATCCGTCCCTATGTTATGTGGCTAAAATTTCACAAACCTGATTTATTAATAGCAAAATGCAGAGCCCAAGGGATGAAAGATGTTACAATGACCTTCTGTTGTTTCCTGGAGTTAATATTTATCGGCCTTTTTTTTTTTTTTTGCTGTTACTTACTGACAGCAGTAGTCGTCCATGAGTCAGAACCGTTACTTTTTGTGAAGTCTGGCATACCTTGTGGTCTGCGTTTATTAGTAATAAATCACATTTGTAAAATGTAACTAGCACAATATAATAGGGGCACTTTGTTAAACTTGCTGTTACACCTGTTTTACAGTCCTGCAGAATTCAGCGTGTACTATGCCAGCCCTGACAATTAAAGCGTGCATCTGTACAGCACACAAATCAGGAAGAGGATTTATAAACTTTGTGTTCTTCCTGAAGGTAACCCACACTTTTTTGTGAGCAGTAAGGACTTTCAGTAACACTTTACAGTGTTGCATGGCTTCCTTTCAGTTGAAGTATGCTATTTTCGCAACCGCGAAAATCTGGTTGCGATAATACGTAAGTACCACTAATTTCTTTGGAGGGTAAAGATAGCTCAGATCCCACAGGTCCAGATCTTTCATTAAGGTGGAGACAAAGCTTCTTACAAAACGTTTAAGTCAGGAGATTAGAGATATTGTTTCTTAAACTGGTGAGCCCTATTCAACATGGATACTGCTATGTGAGACAGGAAGGGTCTGATCTGATAAGATTAATGCTTAAAATGTTTTGCATGCCTATATAGGTAGAATACACCATCAGCTGATTTATGTCTGATCATTCACACGAATCTCAATATACCTAATTGGTAGGTGGAACTTTTTGTGTAGGCACTGACATGTTTGGCACTGAGCACCCCTTTCTAGCTATGTCCCAGGTCTTATCTGAGAAGCCATGATTTTAGGTAACTATGAATGGACTATGCCACCCCTTTTGGGACACCACAACTTGATGGAGAACTGGAAATTCACCAGAGGCTCATTTTCTAGGCCTCTGTTTGTAAATGTTTCATTCTCCAAGCCACTGCTTATGCTACCAAGGGCACTAGAACTTGTCAGAGATTTGGGACTGGTAATTAGACTATTCCACACTTAAAAGAGGCATAAGGCTTGATTGCTTACTACCACCCTAACTGTTTGTCCTTGGTATAGAATTGCTAATTTGTAGGTTTAAACATGAAGGACAGCATTGGCATTTCAATTTCTACTCCTGGAGATCCACCACTTCCTCATGGCTTGCAGAGAGTGGGATAACATAGACACAAAACCCAGTTGTCCACTTGCTAGCACATGTAAACCTCCTAGATAGCTTTGGAATGCTTCCATGGATTAAGGTTAGCTGATGAAAATCAGTGTTTTTCTCCCTTAGATAATCACGGCAAACAAAACATTAAAAGGCTGTCTAAGTTAGAGATCAATATTAATTAACAGGCTATTTATATAGAAATAAAACTAATGAAAACGTAAAACACCTCATGGAGGCAGCTATGAAATCATATTTGGAGGAGTTTAAAACATCAGTGGAAATGGGCAGGAATTATGGCTACTTTTGTTCGCCAAAAGAAATGCAATTAAAAAGTGCTATCTTCCCAAGTTTCTTTTTTTTTTTGGAAAGTCACTTTGCAGGTTGGATTTGTTCTTGTATCTCAAACTGTGACATTCATATATGCTCTATGACACCTCTTTCTTTTATACATTATTAACCGTCTGGCTATGGTTACCAGATTTGTTCTTGTATCTCAAACTGTGACATTCATACATACTCTATGACACCTCTTCCTTTTATACATTATTAACCGTCTGGCTGTGGTTACAGGATTTTTTCTTGTATCTCAAACTGTGACATTCATCT